>NW_016159548.1:21398-82570 GCF_001687245.7 Rhagoletis zephyria
GATCATTTATGTATACATTTGTCTATATCTATCTCGATTCGTTTTGGCTGTTACAAACAACCGTTATGTGAACAAAATTAATATACCCTTGTGCACAAGTGCGCTCGGGTATAAAAATATTCATGTTTACTATGCGTCATTTCCCCCAGTAAATTCACAAAAATTTTTCTTAATATTACAACGCGTTTTTTCTCTCAGTGTCATTTTTATGCAAAATTTGTGCCATCAAATTGAAAACCGGGACACTTAAATGAAACCCGGGACATTTTAAGGTTGAACCGGGACACCGGGACAAATAGTCTAAAACCGCGACATGTCCGGGAAAACCGGGACGTCTGGCTGCCCTAACTATAGGGCAAATAACGGATCTTCGCTGTCTTTCAAAATGTTAAAGTTTCTCATAGGCATCGATGTCACTGCCTTTTTAATTCTGTCCTTAGATAATTGGGAAGTCTGGTCTGTAAACCTCATTTAAACAAATCCTTTTTTTTAAATATAGATATGTGACCTTACAGCAAAGTACAATTTTTCATAAACTATGCATTCGAGAAGCTTGGAAATAGTTGAAAGCTTAAATTTTTTTATTTTACTGGAGAAGCAAATAGTAGTATTATATAAGAGAGTATCCAGTGATACCACATATTTTTTTTTTTTTGCAAATCCCTACCATCATCTCTACAATATTTTTGTTCCAGCAGCGTTAAAAAATTTTAAAAATTAAAGCTGATCATGTGTGAGTTAGATAAACTGAGCTTTTTAAGTAAAAAAATGCAAACCGCTTTTGTAGAGATTGTTACTCAAAGTGAGCTTAGTCATATTCAACATGTCATAAACCATGGGCTTATAAACAAAATATCTACATATGTATATATTTACCAAAAATTTATTTTAAAGAATAAAATTTATCGTTTTCAAAATCAGCAGCTAACGAGCAGCCAATAATTTTCAATGCTCATCATCATTAATAAACACATGCCAAAATAAATAATGACCACCCCTTGCAAATCAAGCGACATTAAATCAACAAACAAGTTGCGAAATAAAACCAATAAACAAATAATTTAACTAATAAAATATTAATGAACGTAAACGCGGGAATGCAAGACAAAGAAATGGCAAACTAGCAGCAAATGTTTAATTGCATTTAAAGACAATGACAAAAGCACAAATTAATATCGCAGAAATTTGGTAGTAAATAATAACAGCAACAACAATAAGAGCAATTTGGCGCTGAATTATTTGCAAGTGCGAAAAAAAAATCAAATTAATTCCAGTTGCTCTTTTTTGATTGTTTTATTTTCATAATGGAATTTCAAGCGACGACGTCAGCAATTAATGTATCTGCTTTTCTGCACCAGCACAACCTAATTGCTGCTTATTTGTTTACTTTTTGCAAGAACTGATAGGAGAAGACGCTTGAATATTCCCTTGTCTGATTAGCAAAAAAGAAATAATAATAACAAATTAAAAAAATTAAATTGATAAATGAGATCATAATTATTTAAGATACATGTAAGTATAAAAAGATTCCGAAGGCAGTGAGCTTGCCTGTCAAATACGAAGGGGAATGTTCAATAGGGTGGTCCAAAAATGCATGTGAAAAAGTAAAATCGGAATTTTTATGCTCTCACCCCCTAGCATTGTTCTATACCGAAAAAATACACATTTATTTTTTTTATTTTGTAATCAAAAAATATTCAGAGGTCGCTCAAAGCGCCCAAACTTTTCCATCTATTTTATATGGGGAAAAAACAACTTTTCGTAAAAATGGTATAGAATAGTTAAAAATCAATATTTTTCTACCAGAAAACTCATTTTATCTGGTCCGCCAAAAACCCCGAAGAATGCAATGGGGCGACCAATAAAAAATCGTTAGTATT
Source organism: Rhagoletis zephyria (assembly GCF_001687245.7). NCBI lineage: Eukaryota > Metazoa > Arthropoda > Insecta > Diptera > Tephritidae > Rhagoletis > Rhagoletis zephyria. Next base: position 23,279 of record NW_016159548.1, read on the forward strand.
AAGAAATACTTAAATAAACAATTGGGTATTATTACTGAAAGGCTCCTGAAGAGAACCAGAGTCTTCCGATCGAAAAATATTGATTTTCAAAAATTCTATACCATTTAAACGAAAAATTTTATTTTTCCCATATAAAAATACATGGAAAACTTTGAGCGCTTTGAGCGACCTCTAAACATTTTTTGATTTAAAAATGAAAAATTGGGGTCTATTTTTCCATACAGAACAATCCTAGGGGGTGAGAGAATTACAATCCGACTTTACTTTTTTTTTTTACCACCCTAATGTTCAAGCAACAATCGTCGAAACTAAGCGAAACTCTCCAAAAACTATAAACATAAATCGCAACTGAAATATATACGCAAATGGCAAACACTAGACAAACAACTAGAAGCGTCAATTTAATTTTTCATTTTATTTAATTTTGAATAAAAAAGAGTTTTTAATAAAAAAAAACATAAAAACTTTTTAAACGCAAAAATATGAATAATTATATTTGGCAATCATCGATCATTGGCTAATATTTGATGCAAATACTCAATCCATCAAGCGTCAGATACTTGAAAAAGTAACTTCATACACTGCAGTAGCAATCAAACAGGTACTTGAAGCAATCAGCAAATCACTCTCATTCAGTGGGTGGCGCAGTGGGTAGTCAAGTCAATGATTTAATTACATGTATAACAGCTTTTAAGGAGTATTGGTTTTTTTTCTTCAGAATCGGGGAACAGGAATTTGACTGCTCACACAAATAAGGTTAAGTACGACAAGATTGCTGCGCAAAATAATTTGAGTGTCAACCTATAATTGCTACAGGACAAAAACGTGGCACTTCATTCAAATAGAATTATGCCAAATAAATCAGCAGTGACGAAGGTCAACACCGAAAATGCTACTGAGTGCCGGCTACACTAAGTAAAATAGAGTCCAAGGAATAAGCGCTTTAAAACAATAGTGAGATAATTCTAAAAAATTTTTTAGGTGGATGATTTTTCTAAGGGGGACTGGTTAAGAACCTTTGTAAGTTAATAGAATTAAATGATTCTTCGTAGGCTGTGGTTAAGACAAATTTTCATACTACTTAAACTAAAGTTTCTGGTTCTTTTAACTTTTTTTCTAGAAATAAAACCATTGTATGCAAAATTTTCTTACACTATAAAGTCTAAACGTTGCAGTTTTGTAAATAAAAAATTAAGATTGCCGTTTAGTCCGTTTTCATAATTTTTTTCGTTCAATCGTAAAGGTATACAGTCACTCACAGAAGTATTCGTAATGTAGTTTCTTCACAATATTCAAAATGCATTCCATTATAAATCTATTCTTCTATTTCATTAATTTTAATTTAAAATATAGCTCATTCTATGACCAAAACCATATGATTCTCGCACACTTTGTACAAATTTCAAAAAATTGAAACAAACCAAAAAAAAAATTTCACCAAAATTTCAAACTTTTTATTCAGAATTTTAGTATAATAAAGTACAAGTTTCAAGTAGCTAAAAACTACCGCTGATTTTTTAGAATTTTTTTAGTCGGGGGTGTTGCGCATTTGTTTCCATATAAGGCATGAACAAAATTTATTTTCACATCAGTTAATTAGCTCAGTTTAAAAATTTTCATGAACTAACTAAATAATTTTTTAAACAGCTTTTTTACTTAATGACGTCAAGAGCATATTGACCGACCTCTAACACTTCCTAGCAACAATTTTTGTTTACATACATAAACGTACATAACTCTGTCAGTAGGTAGTTTTCCCACAAATAGTGTGTAAATAAAGCAATTTCGTAAAAACATATTTACAAACAAGTCTGTCAATGCACTGAAAATAATAACCCATTCACGCCTACTTATCATACCAGTACTATTTCTGTACAAATGTGTGTACTTATGTATGTTTGTATGCACATATGAATGCATGAATGTAAAATATTAAATGTACATAAATTTTGGTTATTTCTTTAGAAAAATATTATAATTTCTATTGAAAATCCGATGATTCACTGGTACGAATGCGTCGATTTTTAATCAAAACAAAAATTGTACGTATCGTTTCGCATTGGTAATCGGCATTGGCATTGTCGGCCACGGTGATGCCGATGACGTCGTATAATACTAGTTTCTAAGCAAAGAAATTTACATTTGAAATACTCGCCTTCTCATCTACTTACATGTATGTATGTATGTAAGTACATACATATGTAAATACACTGCACTGGGGTTAGTCACTCAATCGTTCAGGCTAAAACATCATCAATAGTCTGATAAGTCTTTGAAGTGCAAAAATATTCAAAGTATTGCGAAAATTACGCATATATTTAGATAACTAATGGTCTGATTATGGCAACTTAACGTAACTTACGGCTCCCTTAAAAATTCTATTAAATGGGTGCTGCTTATAATGCCACGTCGAAATCTGGTTCATTTTGATTCTCTAAGTTCTACGTTCCGTTAAGTTAAGTTATGTTGCCATAATCAGGCTTTAAGATGTATTCTTTTCAAGCTGGGCGATGGGTAATTTCCAAACGGAGTGATTCATAGTTACACTACCAAATGATGGTACTACATACATAAGTGCTATGTATAAATACGAAGAATTTTGTTAAGGAAGCTACGCTGCTCAGTGGGAGTACCTTAGCTTATCTTATCTTCAAGAAAGCAGAAGTGTTTTTAATAATGATCGTTGCTCTCAATTAGATAAGCTGATGAGTTTGCGAAAAATATAGAGCAGCCAAAACATAAACAATTTGTTATGCTAGTATAATATTTGTTGACATCAAAATAAGTAAAAATATTTTAAAAGTTTTTGTAAACAAAATATATACTTATTTTGATAAAATTATTTACAACCTTGTTTGTCTACATTTGTATCTAAATGCAAGGAAATATTTAGCTAACAAAACTTCTCTCGGGGCAACATAAATATTTAGTTACAAGATGACACTGAAAAGTTTTGTAATCCTTTGTAACGATGAGATTAATGTACTACTCGATAAGCATAAGTTTAGGAATGCTATTACGCGTACAAACATAGGCCGAACCGATAACGATAGTAATGAAAATATCGAGAATGTTATCGAAAATGTTAAAATCATCATTAAGAAAAATGATATCGATTACGATAAATATAAGTTCTACCATAATGATAACGTCAAACACATCGATCACTAAAAACATATCGATATCGCATATATTTTTAAATAAAAGCGCCATATGTGATGAATTATTGAAAATTACTTTTTTATGAATCACCCCCCAACACTCATAGCTGCTTGGTGCTTGCAGCTCTTAGGATTATCCGTTGCTTATTTGTATGCAAGAATTTTATATTTTTACAGATTATGTCATTCATAAAATATCTCAAAATTAATAGGTACTTCAAATCGTAATTCGCGAATAGCTCTATTAAAATACAAAAACATAAGACAATAACAAAAGTATGCCATTCAAGCAATTAATTCGCTTTACGCACAACAATGAATGTGTAATCACCAAGTGAGGCTAGTGCATGGATTTGTTTACCTACGCTGACATGGCGCTTAGCAGTCTATTGTCGCATAGATACAGGTGTGGCGGCATAGCATGGCAATGTGTACTTGTACTTAGCGGGGCGAACCTTATTAGCGCTGCTTAATTAGCATTTGCGAAACACAATAAAAGACATAGATGGAGTATGAAATTAGGAAAAAAAATCGAAATTCGTCTTTTGTTTGCAATAACTGTTTAGTTTTTAAGATCCCACCTACTATTGATATGAATTTATTACTTTCATGCAGCATATGCAGAATTTTAAAGACAAATTTTGGTAGCCGTTAGCATATTTGTTCGAGAATAGCATACAAAGCAAATATAGGCCAAAAAACGATAAATTTTCAAAATTTGGAGAAAAAAATGTGGCCGCTGCACTCAGATTTTTGGATCAAGAAATTTTTTTCTCGCAAGAACACGAATTGATCTTGTAAAACTGAGTATCAGGCATTCTTCGTATGGCCAATAGCTATCAAACCTAACATATGCGCACTCTAGTTTTTTTTTTAAGTTCATTTTTATTCCACAGTGCTAAAAAAAAATTTCCCCAAGCTCGAGGCCCAGCAATTAAATATGTGGTACATAAAACTAAATAGGTAAAATAAATCAATATAAAATAAAATAAAATAAAATAAAATAAAATAGAAAAAATTAAATTAAATTACGTTATATTTAATAAAATAAAATAAAATAAAATTAAAAAAATAAAATAAAATAAAATCAAATAAAATAAAATGAAGTAAAATAAAATAAAATAAAATAAAATAAAATAAAATAAAATAAAACGAAAACTTAAGATAAATTTATATTAAATAATTTAACAAAGATAACTTAAATATAAAACTAAGAAAAATTAAAATAAAATAAAAACTAAAGGAAAATAAAATAATTAAATCAAACCAAGTGATATGAAATAAAATATTAGGTCAAGTGGATATATACATAGGTAATCAAATAACGAAATAAAATTTAATCAAGTCAAATAGTAAAATTGAAATATAAAAAATACATTAACCTTTAAGAAAAATAGAATAAAGAAAAAAGCTATAAAATAAAAATAAAAAAATTAAAAAATATATCCCGAGTGCCGGTACCAGGGAGCGAACCTGCACCTTAGCGGCCATGCAGATACCTTTGTGCGTGTGTGTGTACGTCGAGTTAATCAAATACAAAAAAATATGTATATACCGTACTCCAAACTGTTCGTAACAGTGCTGTTTACTTTGTGCTCTGTTAAATATACATGCCTGCCCCGCAGCCAGAGATTATTCTCTGCTTTGGCACACATTCACTGTTAACTTTGTCTCCATAGTAAATTTAAAAATCGTGCAATACTTTGCCCACTTCCGATCGCTAAATGGACGCGCGCAAAAGCTCACAATCGTTACTTTTATTTTTTGTTACATTTCGTTTTTATGTTTTTTATTTTATTTGCTTTTTGGCCAAACATTTCTACTGTTACTCATAATTTGTTGAGTGGGGCACATTTGTATGAGTTTGTGTTTTGATAATTTGCGTTTTTTGTTAAATACATGTACTATGTATGTGTGCGATACCATACTTTGCCTTAACTTTTCTTGCGTTGCAAATTTGCTACTGAATTCAGTTGATATCGAGCCGCGATCGCAGATGGTACGCGAAAAAGTTGAAAGAATTGCGAACGGAATTTTTATTATTTTATATTTGAATTTAAAAGACTATTGGCGCGCATGAGAAAAAGTTAACAAGGAAGGGAATACGAGTACATAAGTGAACTTTAATAAAAGTGTAGAAATTTGAATTTTTCGAAATTAAAAAAGTGTGTGATATCGCTGAAGAATTATTAAAATACTGAAAAACAAATTAGTTGTTTTGAAAAAAGTTAGTATCTAAAGTGCAAAATTTTGAATGCTTATTTAATAAACATATAATGTTTTAAAATGTTCTGGGACACCTTGGAATAACGGTCCTTTAAATTGTTTTTAATGTTTATATGTATTTTATAATCCCAATTTCTCAATTTTATTTTTTGAGTACAAATTCATTGATTTGAGACAGTTTTAATTGTTAATAACACAGTTTACTGGATTTGGAAGATAAAAAAACGTTCTAAGTAAACTTTTATAAAATTTTCGTTGATTTTTTTGAGACAAAAAATTTTTATGATTTCAGAGTGTACCTATGTACATACAAATATAATAACTATTGGCAGATTTTATATGACGGAATCCTTTTTTATAATTTTCCATAGAAAATTTCATTTCTTAGACAAAATTTTTTGTAATTTTTTAATATCTGTAAGTGTAAATCAAATTTATTAGTTCTAACCCACAATACTATACATTTTTTTCAGTACGATTGCAAAATTTTATACTCTTTCATTTGAAATCATCCAAACTCACGTGGCAATAAACTCAGAAATTCTGCTGCATCTGCAAAAACTGTAACGAATTGACGGCGCAGACAAACATATTTATTACTAAAAATGCAGTTGCAGCAGTTCTAACACACACAAACACACATACGAGTATTTCCTACTGAAATTGTTGTCCCTGACATTGCATTGCAACATGTTTTTGGCAGCTAATTTGCCCGCGAAGAAAATTCTTCTAGTCAAGTTGTAAATTTGCAAAATTTGATGTGCAAAAATGAGAGAAACGACCAAAAGTACCTACGAGATGTTTAACAAAAAAAAAAAAAAAACAACAAAATTCCTTGCTTAACGATGCCGTATACATGTCAACAGCTACTTACTTTACGGTGCACACTAACTTACTAAATCCATGAGTAGTGCAAATTTTCAAACATGTAAAATTTTTACATTTAGCTTCCTGGAATGATATTTGCGAAATTGAAAATTTTACTTCTTAATGGAGTGTGAAATTGAAAATTTTTCCATTCGTTTCGTTTCCCTTACATAATTATGGTTCTTAAAAATATTTGAAAGGGCATTGTCTGGCGGTGTTTAATTAACTGTAAACGTATGCTTGCAATACTGCGGCAAAAAAAAACATACTTGCGCGTAAATTTGGCTACTTAAATTGCAAATAACTATCGCATGTGTGCGCTCCTTTTGCAGCGTTGCATGAATCAAAGGTCGCCTTTTACTCAATATTATTGTACTAGTATTGTAGCGTTTCAAAATACTAAGTGGTGTCATTATTACATTGTTTATATCATACTACATATTGCAGAAGGGAATAGTCTGTACAGTTGACTCGCGATAACTCGAACTAATGAAAACCAGACTGGTTAGGGTTAACGAATTGTTCGAGTTTTCGAATTTTTTATATTTTTATACCAGAGTGCACCAGAACTTTGTTCGCATAACGGTTACTATCTGTCCGTCCGTCAGTCCGTAGTAAGGCGCCTTTAAATAAAAATTTACGCATAGGAATTAAAAGAAACATTTTGTTCGAGTTTTAGAGCAATTATATTTTGTTCGATTTAAAGTAGTCAATGGAGTAGAAAAAATTTTCAAGCTTCCGAACGTTCGAGTTTTCACGAGTGCAATATATTTACTATTGACAATATTTTGTTATAGAATATAAAACCTTTTTAAGCGATTTTAAAAAAATGTTACCAAAAAAATATTTTTAAAAATTTCATGCTCAATGAAAATGGAATTTTCCTTTTTCACGAATGCATCTAACAATGCCTTAAAAAGATTTTCGTTCTTTGTAGATTGTGATAATTTTTTGTAAAATGAAAGACTAACCTCCAGAGCATAGGAAGTCTTTAAGGTTTTTCAGCAAAGTGATCGTGTTTTTGTTAAAAAAAAAGTTATTCAAATATGGTGAATTTTTTCCAGACGTCCAAGTATTGAAAAGCTTTTGTTTGAAATTTGTTTTTTTTCCGTTTTTATTTTAATAAATTTTTTTTTTACTTTTTTTTATTAAAAAATTAACACAATGGTGTTTTCCTTTAATAACAAATTTTGGCGAAATATGAAAAGAAAAATAAAAAATTCAAATCTAAATCAATTTCTCGACTTTTAAATTACATGTTAAAATTAATTAATACTGCTGTTTGAGATTTTTCAGAGAACACGAAAAATAAAAAATTCAAATTAAAATCGCATTCGCGGCTCTTAGATTACAAATCGTTAGCTTAAAGTGAAAGGATGTCAAGTTCATTTTAACAAATTTTACAGGAGAGAATAAAACATCTTATAGCCATTATCTGCAAGTACATATATTTTAAGTGCTTCTTTTGGACTAATAAAATTTGCCCTTCATTGAATATAAACGAGAAAAAATAAAACAGTGCTCTACTACTTTTCTAATGATTTATTTTTAATTTCTCTCGCTTCCTTTATCCAAATATGAGTGGACTTAGCCACTTTTTGCTCTAAGCTAGCGAAGTGCATTTAAAATAAATAATAATATTATTTAAGATTTTTCAGAGCGAGAAATTATAAAAAAATGTTTACTTTCGTTTTTAAACTTAAAAATCAAAAAAAAATTTATTTTAACGAAAAAAGTTTTTCTTGATTAAATTTAAACAAAAAGTTTCGGTTTTCGTATTTTTCAACAAAATTTTTTTTTAACCAAAAAATAATGATAATTAATTTTTTCTGCTAAATAACTATTTTTGGTGCTACAAAAAAATAATTTTGTTTTTTCTATTTTTTGGCCTAATAAATCATATCCAACCATTTCATTTAGCTTGAGGCGTTTCTAATGAAGTATTATTGTAGGAAATCTCCAAACAAAAAAATACTCAAATATAAATCTACGCTTATCACCTATGACTTTTCTTATGGAACATATTTATATTGAGTCCTCACAATATATTTTTAGGCCTCCCCCTTTGATAGCGAGTGAATTGTGTTATCGAAAATCCATTTAGATAAGGTTGAATAAAAAGCTTGCAAAAATATTAATAATTGCGTCCGGCGTTGATGCATTTATCTGGGTTGCTTATTATGTGTTGCAAAAATTATCTTTTTACAACAAAAAACTAATTATATTCACAACTCGAATGCACTGATAACAAACATATCCAAGTATATTTACATACTTAAACATATAGCCAAGTATATTTATCTTAACAATAATTAATAAAATCGTATTTCATTACGAAACAACTGCCATCTGTATAAATAAAGGTAAATATTTCCATATGGCAATGATGGCAAAATATGATCCGCGGGAATTTATAAACATAATTAGCCGCGAGAAAAAAATTTGTGTGAAATATGCATTACCATTTAATGCGTTTGAGTAAAATTAAACGAGGGACTCATATGTATGTATGTATGTATATGCAGGTTTGTACATGGATTAAAGTTTAATGAAAGTGACTCTAAAATGTATTTATTAAGAATGATTTTTAAGCCAGATAAACCAAAGAATAATAATAATAATAAATTTATTAAATCGTTAAAAAAATATATTCACGAAAGGAATGTCTAAGGCAGTACAATATCAATGTTAAAACATGGCTTATTTCAAAATCTTAGTTACGTAAATATATCTAATTGTAGAATATTTAGAGACAATTTTCTTTTATGATTAATGCCGAATTTCCACTTGGCTTTGAAATTACAAAAAACTGGGGCCATTTAAAAATTTCCTTGCCGAAATGAACTTAATGACTATTTTTTTTTTTAACGTAAAGACTCGATTTTTTTTTAATGCCAAACTTTGTCATTACAATTTTCGCCATTTAATGCCCAGTGGAAATTTAGCATAAAAATGCTCTTCATTGAGTTAAAACGTACAAATGTTGACCAAAAATCAATTGCTCATCAGAAAATTTGGCAAGCGAAACACGCCCATAATCAACTAGTAAACAAAAAGAAAGTGCCATAAAAATAGCGACAAACAATGAAAACTGAAAGTGTAACGCAAAAAAAAAATTTAAATAAATATAAAAAAAACAGTAAAAAAAATTGTTGCTGCTCTACACAACACACATACAAATGTGCTAAATACAACACAAAATTGGCAACCACCAACAATTTCGTTTATTTTTAAGAATTAGTAGCGAGCATGAGTACATGCATGTATGTATGTAAGTGCATATATATGTATGAATGTGAATGTATTTATTGCTTTGTTTATTAGTACCGTTTATTCCATTCTTGTTTTTCTTCTGAGTTTCTTTTCTATTATTCAATGATGCTCTAATCCCACAATGATTTCCATATAATTTATGATATAGTTTTGGTGGCTTAACATAAACAAATTTTTAAGTCTATTTTATTATTATTCATATATTTCTATGATTTGTTTGTCGTTGTCGATTTTTTTTATTCGAAGTAGCACTTCGATAATACTTTTTGGCATGGCTTTCTTCTTTTCTGACACCTAATGCTAGTGTCTAGAACAACTTTTATTGTTTTTTTTTTTAATATACATATATTTGAACATACATATGTTTGAAGCGGACCAGAATACTAAAGCGTTAATTTTTTTAAGGAAGCAAGTTTTTTTTTTAATTTTAACTGGAATATTCTCGCACTAAAAGAACGCTGCACAGAAATCAGAAATTTATTTATTCCAGTTGACTAAACTGCTGAAGCGCGTGCGCCAAAGCAGGTAGCAGTTATAAGTAGCGAATCAAGTTGTTTTAAAGCTTGATTGTTTACTTTTAAATCTTATAAACGTTTTGATTATTTATATTTTATAGTCGCATTTTTTTTTAATTTTTCGCTAACGTTGTTGCCATACAACTACTGCGCTTCAACAATATCTCTGCTCAAATCCATTGCTTATCCACTCGTTATAAATCATGCAAACTAATTTCTCTCCAATTAATTTTCAATTCATTTAAAATTCCAATATTTCAAGAATACAATTTTCTATGCAAAATTTTCGAGTTTTGTTTGTTGGGCTGACAAAAAATGTACGCCGCAAGTTAAAAACGCGTTTCATTGAGCTGACTACTTTATGACATCATTTTTGCGAAAATTTTCGTTTGAACAACACTTTTTGAGAAATTATTTCTTAAACTTAAAAAACAAGTGTTCTTTATCGTAAAAAAGAGAATAAAATTTCGCTTACTAAGATCTACTTTAACGGTCAAGTGAACAAAATTCTAAGCTGCAGACAACAATAGCGAGAATTACCAAAAAAAAAAACGATTTTTACATTTTAATTAACCAATTTTGTGTGCACTTTCGTGATCTTTCTTTCTCTCTATATCTATATTCACCCTTTGCTTGTGACTTTCGTGGTTCAGTTTTATCTGCCGTCCCATCTAAGCAAGCAATCAGTGCGTGGCGCTGAGCTTTGGAGCAGCGCTTGCGACTTCCAGGCAAAATAAAAAATTCTAAAAAATGTATATCAATAATATGGATACTCAATCGGCAACGTATTGCTTTTGAACGCTACTCAAGCGTGTGAGCATACAAAAACTCGACATACAAAGGCTCATAATCTGGTTTGTTGACAAACTATGCTATCTATCGCAAATGTTGATCGCATTAAGAACTATATATATGTACATAAACATATGTGTACACATGTGTGTACGCATTTTCGAAAATTTGAGTGCGTGCAACCACAACTCTGCCATCTCATTTAACCGGTTTGCTGCTTTCCACGCCACTTACATAGACTATTCAGGCTGTTTTTGACATTACCCACGCAAACGATCACATTTCTGTTACAATCAGCTGTTTTGTTTTCTATTTTTTTATTTTTGTTTACTTATTTAAAAATGTGCAAGCACTCAAGCACGCGAAAAAATAGACTAGAAAAAATAAATCCACTGAAACTGGGCAACGTCGAAAATCTCGTTTTTGTTTGCAATGCGGAAATTATTGTTCTAAGGAATATTCGAGTTTTTTTTTTAAATAAAAACATACCTGTCCACTTAACAACTTTTTATCGGTATTTTGTTGAATAATTCATAGTAGATAGCAATGGAAATGTTCATCGCACCTAGCGTATAAATATGTACATATGTATGTATGTATGTACTACTTTTGCGTCGTTGCATATTGTTGTCGGGGGCGTATGAGCAACATTACAGAGGATGTGAGTGAAAGTGTGATAGTTAATGCTGTTTTTAATTAAAAGCCTAACTGTAAAGAAAAAGAATATGAATTTTTCATATATGTACATATGTATGCATAGCAATACTGCAATTGCAAATTTTTATTAAACTTGAGCCTATAGCAACGTTTACACCTATGTATCGACATATGTATGTACGTTTAAAAATCGTGAACGTCTTTCCATTTTTAGTACTTATTACACACAAAATATTGAACATTTTTCTAATAGATTTGTTGATTTCATGATTATAAAACTAATGCGTAGCGTAACTTACTCTGAATCATGTTTTGTAGTTATCTCCACCCTTGGTACATAATGGTCGCATAGGGTTAAGATTTCTAATTAAATTTTTTCTTTTGTTTTATTTGCTCGCAGGCAATCAAACTCAAGTACAACAATAACGATAACGATAACGAAAGCTACCGATAGCTTCGATAATTTAACAATTTAAGCTCTATATGCTTTTTGATATGGATATCTATATCGAAATCCAATATCGATAACGATAACGGCAGCAAAGTCGATAACAATAAAAAATCGATAACGATAACAACAACGAAAACGATACCTAACGACGAAAATAACAAGAACGATAAGTTTAAAAATACTGATAAGACTGATGACTAACATCAAAGTGATCCACTGGTCACAGATGATCCATTGGTGCGAAGTAAAGTCAATTGACATTATTACTTTGTCAAAAGCGAATTAAAATCCATTGATATTCCTGTTTTTTTCAAACATTAAATTTGCGTAGCTTCGCGCAGTTTTCATCTAGAAAATATACATATTTATGTATGTACATATATCGAACCTTTTTTTGTTTTAAACACTTACTTCGGGAATTCGCAGGCATGCTTTTCGAACTATTTAAAGATATTTTTCTTCAACTATGGGTGGGTAAAAGGCGACTAATTTATTTTCTTATCGGTCAGAATATATAAAATGAGTTCAAAAGTGGCATTACTTGCGACTCAAGCTTCGGCATATCGGGAGCTGAGTGAGAAAACGGCAGTAACTTCATTATACCGGTTTGAGACTTCAATCGACCTGATGGATAAACTGGTGCTTGTTTCACTCGAAGTACCTTCAGATTAGCCAGTTTGAGATCTGAGCAGGAGCTTATATTTATGCTTAAGAGAAGGCAATTGGTCTTCCACATGGTTTCAATCGGAACTGGGATGTCAATAAACGACTCTAAATAACTACTATTTATTGAACCTTTTAAGAAAACTCGACAAATCCCTGTAGACGTTATAAAGGCCGTATAAACCAAACGAGAGGATTGTGGGACCTCAAGGTTACTTTAACCGATCTTCTAAAATTCAGCAGGTCCGCCATAAGAGTTCTTACCAACATCCTCACTTCCAACTGTGTCATTACACCAATGTTCCAACGATGGCGAATACCAGCGATATTTCACCTCAGAATCTTCTGCCATGAGAATGAGGACGAATCAATTGATAACTTTCTGTACCCTTCAAACACAAATTTTATTCTGAAAAAATATGTTTGAAGGGCAGATAAATTTAAAAGCAACTTGAGAAAACGTTCCTAATTTGTATAATTTTATTTAGGTTTATTTCTTTTTAAGCGCATTTTTTTTAAATCCTCATCTCTGCCTATTTTTCACACCATTCAGCTGTTGACAGAATATGTTTGTATGAACACAAGAAATTTAAAAATTGCAAAAATTTTGGTAAAATGCCACATTTGTATACCCCATAAATATTCACAAATGCTTTTTGTATAACACATTAACATTTGTCTGTATGTATGTAGGTAGATATTTGTGTATAAGTGACGCCCTCCCACCATGCAGAGCGCAGCCGGCGGCAGCCGCCAATGTGTCTGCTGTCAACAAACGCATCTCGGCACAGCAAAAACGTAAATAAAAACAAACAAGTAAAAAAATGAAAATAAATAGCAAATAAATGAGCGGTTAAATGCGGTCACAAAAATAGGAAATAAAATCTTATCAGCAACGCAAATGAAGTTTCAACCGTAAATGGAACAAAAGAAAAATCTAAAAAAAAAAAAAAATCTGCCATGGCAAATCCTCGGTTGAGATTTTCTAGTTACTAAGCTTCTCTTTTGATGCTTCAACAAAAGTGAGGTGTTGCTTTGGGGCCTAACAAAGGTTGCTGCAAATCAGTTTTGGCTCTGGAAGGCTTTTGAAGCATTCTACGTAGGGAAATGACTACTGTCGCCACACTTACCCGCAGCTTTCCAGTGCGGAAAAAGAATATGTATGCAGATATGTAAATATATACCTAAAGACATATTGTGTTCATATGTATGCAGATTAGGGTGCTTCATGAAAACAAACTGTTATATTCTAATGGCCTTCTTCATAAAAAAAATAAAAGATTTAAAGCGCTCTATAGTGAGACTTTCATACAAATTCTCGATTTATAATGTAGTTAAAGTCTTCTTTAGTTCTTTTTATGAATTTGGGAGTAAGACTTCCGTCAACAAAATATTTCGAAATAATATCCATATTTATGGGAGCTACACGCTCATGAAAACACCTCCAAACGTCCGATTACAATGATTCGGATGATACAATTTTAAAACATTTTCAAGCAAACGTTTGGGAAAAATACTTTTAAAAACTTATTTTATTTATAAAAAAAAAATCTTTTTCAAGTATTTTCATATGAACCGCGCTCCTGTTAGTCTAAATATTTTTCAGAAATATTTTGGCGCAAGTTTTAAAATATAATAAACTCTATAGCTCCGATGGAAAAATAGTACCGGTTTTTTTATGGCGATGCACCCTAATGTACATAAATCTGTGTAAATATTTAGTATATGCGTTCAAATTACATTTGCACATATATACTTTAAGGGATTTTGTTATCTTTTTTACATTTTCATTGGAGACATTCCCTGTTTATTTCCAAGTTGTTGCTATTAATTCTTTTTTCATGTTAAAGATCTACGCAGTGCCAACGTTTAAAAAGAAGATAACCAACTAAAGAAGACAAAACAAAAAAGTTCGCTGAAAATTGCTGTTTGTTTATGTATAGTATTTTTCAAGAAATGAGCACATTCTGATGCAAAATTGGGTTAACGGTTGCAATAAATTTAAATTGCGAATTAAAACTACAGGGTCGTTGTATTATTAAGTGCATATGTATCTCTTCTTCTTAATCCTTTATGCTAATAAAATTACGTTGGTTAATATTAATTTGTTAACTTTTCGCTCTCTACTTACAGCCTGTCAGCATATTGCAAAAATATGAATCGTAAAATTGGTAAGGCGGCCATGGGCCTGCGGTTGCTCACTGCCTTCACACTACTCGGCGCAGTAGTGGCATTTGATCACACACTCAAATATGACTATCCGGGTCCTTACTGTGCGGCGAAGAATATATGTTGTCGAAACAGAGAAGATGGCTGTGCGATGCCAATTTCAAGTAAGTAAATAAGCAATCGGTTTTTTTTTAGGAAATTTGGTAAGACTAGGTTAATTCAGTATGGGTTTGCCGCTCTAGGTAAATTGGTGCTTCTGACAGATATCTCCAGAACTTCTGAAAAAACAGTGTTACAACGAAAACTTCTATGACCCTAAGAAATTTAAGCGATTTTACTTGATTCGCAAATCCTTTAAAATACTCCCTTACCTTCACACTTGGCAGAACACCAGTATATCTTAAGTAGCCCGTACAACTGTGTGCGAGGTTTATCGTGAGTACCTCTCCTCGAAGACGATCTTATCTCACGGTGCTCAACAGCACAATGTCTCAACTCCAAGCGATGATAAGCGCCCCGAAATGCAAGCATTTTAGTACCATTTTCCATGTGGAGTGAACACACTAACCACCTTGGTATGGTTCGTGGCCTACCTTTGCCCTTCTTTGGGTCCCGACACCCGGTTCCAATCCAACTCCACATTGAATAATTACTGGTTCTACCCACATTTGGGTGTTAAACCACAGCCCCCCGATACTCCCCGAAAGGCCGTACCCATGAACAGACCGGAGTAATGCTCACCAGGCAGACCGTTTTACCGTTATTTATATACCATTTCACCAATTTTTTTCTTCCTTTTATTCAACTTCTTTCTCACCGTTTTGCAAATCTTGCCAGTGCTCATCGTGCTTGTCTTGCTCGCCTTGCTCATCCAGCTAGTTTTGCCCATCTAGCCGGTGAACACACTCCGGAGATATCTGTTCCCCGTGGTACCAGGTTTAAGTCTCTGGTAAGACCTCGAAAGCCGAAGACTCTTCTACCAGCTGAGCCTCCACTGACTCAGGACTGGTAGCCTTTGACTGGGTGCCCCGGGGTTGTCAAGCCCGTAGTTCCACTTACGCGGAACCCCCTTGGGGAAAGTAGACCGTACAATAATTACTCTGCTCTTGTAAAATTATATTATGACGTACTGGATAATAATTTATGCTTATAAAAATATTCTATGACCGCTATTTGCTTCTCGTATTTTTTTTTTTTTTGGGCGTGAAGTAGAGAGATTTGAACGAAGAAAGGTCATTAGCCGTTTGACCATATCTTTGGGTTTTTTATTAATTTTCTCAATTGGTACCTCGATCGGCTTGATTTTTTCTCCTCGTTTATAATTTTCTAATGACTAGAAGTTTCGACGGTGTCCAACCAAAAGAAAATGGATTTTAAACTGTTCAATCTTTTAATACCCAGAAGTACCAAAGTACCGCGTCCGTTACGGGATAGCTAGATGCTTTCGACTCCCGATATATGTAGATCTTTCTCTGCGACCTTACATCTATTATGCCATAACTCATTAAAAGACCTCGTATATCCCTAAATCCCTAATGAAAAGCCACTTAGCGTACTTAGTACCTGGCTACAGCTCCTTGAACTTCATTTTTTTTCTTACAGCCCCGCGTCTTTTTCTAGAACTAGATAAAATGGCGTGTCTGAGAGAAGTCGTCTGAGCTGAATCCTATGGCATCCATATGGGCTCACAGCCTGCAATGACACATCAGTGCCTAATATATGTCTGCAGCTTATCTTTGGGAGAGTGATTAGCCTCTTAAATTTCTTCAAGTTATAACTTCCTGTAAGTTCTATAGGCCTGTGGTAGCCCATGTGAGTTCGTCCAATGGGAACTGAGTGCGCAAATCTCCACTTGGTTTTTTCCATGATTATGTAGATCTTTGCCTTAGGACTCCTATATTTTCGCCGGGTTTTAAGAAACTGCGTACCGCTCTTTGGGTGTGGTACTTTCTGGAATGGTCTGGTTACAGACCATGATATCACTATTGGTCTAAGAAATAGTTATGTATATTTGCTTTGATTCCCGCCTCACCCTTAACCACCCTTTGCTTGAGATCATTATGCCTTTAGACGTGTCCTCTGCCATTGAATTTTAAAGATACTTCTTTGCGGTCTGTTCTTTGACTGACTTTGTGCAGTGGCGCTACGTAGAGGAAACTTCCTTACCTATTATACAGGTTTCCGCTGGCCACTGAAGCCTGGTCAGGGACCCTCTCATTGTGCTGAAGTCCGACCTTCGAGACCAGGTTACCGCTCCAAATATTGCTGCTGGCTTATGGTCCAATACACCGTAGGATATTGGAGTTGAACGGTCATGGTCTTCTATACACCATTGGCAGTGTACTCTACGTGCTTCTCTTTTAATATTTTATAACGTCCAAGGGGTCATCCTTCGGACCATATTCAAAGCTATTACCGAAGATGCTGTCTCCCGAAAATTAGACTGTATATTCCTGGCATACATATGTAGGTACGTCCGTGACCAGTTCTCGAAGTTTCCATTATTAGCTCTATTTTAAAAAGAAGAAGGGGTGTTTGTCTCTGTATTAAGAGTTCGTTTGATTCCGGTCAGAGGTTTACAAGACAACGAGTTAATAAAGTTATTAATTAACCCTTGGGTAAGGGCCTTGTTCCTGTATTTAAAGCACTCAAAGCGGATAATGCGTATTCCTGGATCTCGTTAGTTATTTGTTTAAATCGATTTATAAAATTGATTTTTTTTTTCAATGTACATATGTATTTATGTATATGTGTATAAAAATGGCTCATCTAACTTGTAAATATGTACTTATTTTCCACCCACAGCCACACTCTGCTATTGTGATGAATTCTGTGACCGCGATCAATCCTCTGACTGCTGTCCCGATTACCGTTCGTTCTGCCTGAATGCGCCGGATCCGATAATCCGATGCCTACACAATGGCATCTACTTTAACAAATACAACACCACCACCGACAACTGTAATGAGTGTCGTTGTCTCGAAGGCGGTGTAGTGGAGTGCGATCGTGATGTCTGCCTCACCGATGACAATTTGGTTAACAATGTGAATTCCATACGGCAATTAGGTTGGTCGGCACGCAAATATGACGAGTGGTGGGGACACAAATACTCGGAGGGCCTAACATTACGTTTGGGTACCAAGGAACCAACATTCCGCGTCAAAGCAATGACACGATTGACCAATAAAGCAGGCGCCTTGCCACGTCAATTCAACGCCGTGGATCGATGGGCGAGCCTCATAAATGATGTGCCAGATCAAGGTGGGTGAATAAGAGAAGAATAGAGAAGGTAGCGTTACTGTTACATTAACTTTCTATGCTAAATTTTTGTAGGTTGGTGCGGCTCATCTTGGGTGCTATCCACCACATCGGTTGCCTCAGATCGCTTTGCCATACAATCGCAGGGCAAGGAAGTTGTACAGCTATCGCCACAGAATATTTTGTCGTGTACACGCAAACAGCAGGGTTGCAATGGCGGTCATTTGGACGCTGCGTGGCGTTATCTCCACAAGCAGGGGTAAGTTGTTAATACTATTTTAGTAAAAAGAATACGCTAATTAAGATATTCATTATTTTTGTAGTGTTTTAGAGGAGAAATGCTATCCTTACACGGGACGCCGCGAGACGTGCAAAGTTCGTCATGGTGGCCGTCGTTTACTCAGCTCCTACGGCTGCCGTCCGTCATCCATCTCCGATCGCGATGAATTTTACACTACAGGTCCGGCTTACTCGCTGAATAACGAAACCGATATAATGGCGGAGATCTTCCATTCCGGCCCGGTGCAGGCCACAATGCGCATCTACCGCGATTTCTTTGCCTACTCGGGTGGTGTCTACCGGCACACCGCAGCCAGTCGCAGCAGTCCGACTGGTTTTCACTCGGTGAAATTGGTCGGTTGGGGTGAGGAGCACGATGGCGTCAAGTACTGGGTGTGTGTTCGGATGAAGAGATTGCGAAAAATATGACTGAACTGATTCTAATTCTGGTCGTTATTCTCTTAACAGGTTGCCGCCAATTCCTGGGGTCCCTGGTGGGGTGAACATGGCTATTTCCGCATTGCGCGCGGTGACAACGAATGCGGCATTGAGGATTATGTCTTAGCCGCCTGGCCCAATGTCTACAATTACTTCAGGACCAGCAAGGACTGAAATGCGAAGAGCTCGATGTAAGGCGTGAGCAAAAAAGAAATCTCGTATACTTTTCCAGTTGAAATATTTGTAAACCACATAGCTGCAAAAGAGTTTAAGAAACCTTTAAAAGAAAGTGGTATTGAATGTGAAGAAATTGTTTGCGCTTCGGCGTATGTTTTAGGCATAAGATAAAAACTCTAACGGTATTCTATATATCTCTAGCTGTAAGTAAACTAAACAAATGCAAGATTTTTTGTGATTGCAAGTAGGTTTATTGCTTCTGTGTGCCTTATACACGAATTTCTATTCAAAAAAAAAACTTCTCATGTTGCACCATAACACTTTTAATTGAATTTAGTATTTTTGTTTTACGGTTTTTATTTGTACTTTTTTATACTTGACTGCTTGCTTATAATTTCGCTTAAGTAATTTTAATAACTTTAAGATATTTTTTAAATTAATTTTCCCCTTTCAGTCTTTTTTTCACTTTTTAATTTTTTTTATCTTTATTTATTTATAAATTTTTTTTTTTTGTTATTTATTGGCCTTACAACAATTTGTGTTTTATGTTCATCGTCAGTTTATTTCTTTTTTTTTCAATATTATATTATAATTAAACTGCCTGGTAACTCTCTGAGACCAAAAATTAAAGCAACCGAACACTGCATAAATGCGTAGAAAACAACAAGCACCAATACATATAGAAAAAGTGGTAAACGTCTACTGCCAATTACTGCGAAATATTTATGTAGTTTAAAGAATTATGTATGTAATTGTTTAATTATATTTATATGTACTAAGTAATTTTTATGTTAATTCCAAAAAAAAAGTTTAAGTCAGCCATTCTCAGTTAAAATTACTAGCTATTTTTGAAAATTTACTATATATAATTTTTTAATGAATAATTTAACAATTCTGCAATTTATATAATAAATACATATCTAATATTTAGGCTAGTTGTAAAATTTATTTAAAATGCTGCGCACGTTATGTGTGTTTCGTATTTATGTATAAACGTACTCATTGTAAATGAAAAGCTACAGTTTTAAGTGAATATTAATGCTAATATTTAATTGTAATTACTTTGTTAATAATAAAGAAGCGACGAGTATTTATTATGTACGAATAAAGAACTCTTTTAATAAGCCATAGAAAATGTTTTATTTTTTTTTTGTTGTTGGGTGCCCATTCAGTTTCCAAATGGAATGTGGTTTGGTTGACCCTTGAAATTAAATAAATTAAAAAAATAAATAAAAACTTATCTTAATAGGAAACTGGGCAATCACGGAATACATGTATAGATCCACGCACCTACAGAACCTGCTGTCCGCCTCTGCAGAAAGTGCCTGTTCAGAATATCTCGCATAGCTCCTTCCTCTTTCTCCTTCGCCACTGTTCGAAGCTCTGAAGTATATTTTCATGATGGCCCACAAAAAGTTGCGGACCATAAAGATTCAATTGGATCACAAATTTGGCAAGAGTGTCAGCCGTTTTGTTATAATCGAAGCCCCCATGGCTAATAGGAGTAAATGAGTATATTGGTTTTAGTTCTGCCTAACCCTCCGACATGATATTTATTATTTTATTATCTCATTCTGCGAAGGCGTTCGCGGGAGATGACAATTAAAATGTAGGAAACTATGTATCCACTTTTATGAAACTCAGGTTAAAATACTTCGACCCGAGTATTTCCAATATCCAGCTTGGATTAAAAACTAAACCCTTATGGATATGATAATACGGAAGCATGCAGCCTACCATTCAGTGCTATTCGCCTGGTATGCTGAGGTTGACTGCCGGCCGACACCTGTTGCATTCCTGCTTATTGATTGGTTACACTGAAAAAAGACACATTCGTAAAAAATAGATATACTTTGACATTTAAAACACTCATACATACATACATAGGCAATGCAAAGTCCGTTTCTAAAGGCTGTCGATATGTATGACTTAATTTATTTTTTGAGTACCTAAAAACTCCTTCCCAAAGCAAAATAAAACAATTTTATGTTTTTTTTTTCTAAAACTCTGTTATCTCAATGTTTATTTATTCATTATTAAGAATTTATCATAATCAGTGTTTTCTAGTTTTTAAGTCATCTTGACATATTCGGTAGCTCCTGCATGCTTTCAGCACACTTTCTAAGCGCTTACTAGCCGAAAAGTATTGTTGCTTTGCTTTCGAATATTTAGGATATTTTCCAGCGTTCATAATTTTTATGTCCATTGCTTACTTTGTTCTTTTGTAATATGTTTGTTTTTATATGTGTAGTAATACTAAATAAAAAATTTGTTATCAAGAATGTGTTGTTGTTTTAAGCAACTAAAAATTGCAGCAATTGAAGTATAATTCCGATTTGGAGAAGCTAAGCAAGTAACAAGCTTTATCGCCTACATACATAATAATCGTAAGTATGGGTTTAAATGTGTAAAGAAATTGGAAATAAATGGGCATAATTTTAGCAATAATCAAGTGATTAACAATTTAATCAATACAATATTTATAATAGTCTTCCAATCGATTTACAATAAATGGAATTTCGATATAATTTTAATTCGCTAAACACATAATAGAAGCTGTCATATATATAATCACTTTGAACAACTGAATACCATCTTTAGCTTTTTATGCTTTTTTGTAAAATATGCAACAAAAAATTAAGTGCAGAAGTGAAAAAAATAGCACTGTAGTTACAACTTAAGCAGATAATAAAATAGGGAAGCGTTTTGTGTTTTAAAACTCAAAAGGAAGTTCATACTGCTGGCGCTTCAATTACATACTGCTATCATTCATACAATGCAAACGGTATATAGAGATAATTCAAATAAAAACCATACTGAGAACGCACGCTGTACAAAAACTATATGCGCTTTAAGTAATGACACATTACATTTACTAATTTATGGAAATGCCGGCGAATGAAACCTCCAAGCCCGCATCGTTCGATTCCATGCGGCTTTTAATATGCGCTAATGTGTTTTTGTAATGCATTTCGATTTGTTTAGTCTCCTCTGTGGACTCCAGATTTGGTAAGTCCTCGTTGATTTTGGCGATAAGCTGAAACAATTTTTGGTAATTAAAAATTGACCATTCTTACAAAATATTATAAGGCATACGCACCTGATTTAACATTGCCACAGTAATCAGGGAATTACCACGTTCGAAATAGAAGAGATAATGATTCAACAATTCGACATATAGCTGCACTTGTACACCAACGTCCAAGCACTAAAGGGAAACAGGTCATAGAAATTTCAACTGCACGTAAATGTATTACTTGTTACTTACATGCGCAATTATACGTGCGCCCTTCTTCAAACACTCCAGCGTGCGTTTCTCATCACGCATCTCCTCACCATTTTTCCTATAAAAGATGTAAATAACCAGTTAGTTAAAATAGAAAAAGCAACTGTCTGGACTGAACTTACTTGCCACTCCAGAAGAGCGCAGCGCACGCCACCACACCACGGCACTGATCGGGCTTCTTCAATAGTTTAGAGGCTGCAAGCGCACAATTTGTGCGCAAAGGCTCAGCGTTCTCTTCACTAAAGCATGCCATTTGTTCGAATGTGGACATGATAAGCATAATTGCTGCCAACTGTGCCTTTGAATCAGATATTTCATCCTCGTACAGTGAGAATGCTTGCGTCATAAATTCATAAGCCACTGTTTCGTGATTTGAGTAACCTATTTCACCAATAACCAGCGCACCTTGTAGGTACAAACGCAACGCCAGATCGGCCAAGTCGGCTTTGGCTATCGCCGCAATTGTGCTGTGGCAGTATTGTAATATTTTCTGGCACTTCTTATCCCAGTTTTCGTCCTCCTCAGCGATTGCCTTATATTTATAGGCCAATTGGTAGGCAGAAAAGATGAGTGGCGGTAGAACATGCTTGATGCGTTGTGGGCCACCGGCGCCCAGATGCTTGCGTGCGGATTGTAGAATTTTATACTGCATGTCGGGTTCATCGGACTTTATATAGTGGATGAAACTGCAAAATAACATAAAGTTAAATAGCTGTGTGCATGCAAGAGGAGCTCAACCAAATTTACCGCGCAACAATGCCTTGCTCCTCGGCGAATTCTTCGGGATCGACGTTATTACCATTGACTGGTTGGGGAACTGGTTTGCCATCCGGACCAATGGGCACTTCTTCGTCTTTGATTAGCGGTGTGATTATGGTCAGTACATGTTCAGTTTGTTCAGCTGTTGGTATGAGAGTTTCAAATTCAAGCACATTCATAACCAAATAGAGGGCCACTGATTTTCGTGAAACATAGTCGAACTTGTCTAGTAGTGGCGTGAAGTTCTTTAGTTGTATAACAGTCAGTGCGTTGTTGTAGAAATCGATGCAAATGCGTAGGAGACGCGATAATTCTTGATTTACCGACAGGAAATGAGAAATGCTTGAAATAATAAAGAAGAAGATGTTCCATGGTTAGATGTTATAACAATAACGCTAAATTTACAATTCAAAGTATAGCTTCAAAGGTAACAGGAGCTGATAGTAAGAGGTTTTTCAATATAACTCGGACGACACCAGGGGATATTTTGAGAATAAGGTTCGAGTGCATTTCTATTGCACCTTTCAAGGTACACTTTGAATATCTTAGTCTACAGTTAAAAATTTAAATTAAATTTACTTACTTATTCATTTCTAGGCTCTCCAAAATTTGTGTCGTGGTGCCAAGCACTTTATCCACATAATCAACGCGATCTGGGTAAACTTTTTGCGCGAGACTCAGCAGCGCAATCTGCAGAGATATCGTGTCTTCCAGTGGCATATCGGTGCGAGTCTAAAAATATAATTCAAGAAGAGTCTTTCAAGCATAATTATCGTATGTTACAAAAACCAAATTTTACAGGAAAGGGTTTTTTTGTATTTTTCTCTGCTCTGACTAGCATCATCAATACAAAAGTTCAGATTTGCAGTGATAATTGGGAATTATAACTAGACGCAAGATTCTTTTGCAGAAAGGTCTTTAAATTCTAATTTCTTAGCACATATGATAATTTCGCCCATAAGAAAAAATTTATTGTGACATAGTATAAAATTTACAGTAAATTTTTCGGGTAGCTATTGGGAACAGGTGATGGGATATGGGTTGTAAAACAAAATTGCATCAAAAAGTGAATTTCGTAAGAAAATGTAAATAAAAAATAATAATGAATATCGTTTACGCACCTGCACAATATTTGCCACTTGAATGCTGAACACTTCAAATAACTGCACTTCAGGCGGTATAATGGACTCAATGTCAGTCCCGCTTGTCTGCAAAAATAAAATATTTCCTACCATTGTATGCTTAAATGTATAAAAGATGGTTTTGCAAACCTTGCCACTCCTCTGATTGTAGGCCGCCAAGCGGTCGATCAAAGAAATTATTATATTTTTTACGTTTACACCAGTTTCCAGTTGGGCACACGACTTTAGGAACGGATCTAAGGTTTGCAGATGGAATTCATCGGGAAACACTTGTATAATACACTCCATTAGGTACTCTTGTGCAATAGCATCGCGACAACTAACCACCTGCTCCAATATACCAGGCAATATATAGCGCTGGTAGTGTTCCAACGTGGCAGATTCGAGTTGCGAAAGACGTACCAGGTTCGTGCCCACTAAAATCTTTAGCTCTTCACGTTCTTTCTCGCGCCGTGACTTTTCGCTAGAGTGGCCCTGATGCTGCATACGCACCCATAATTTATTCATCTCTCCAAAGTTCGTCAAGACGAAATCGATGGCATCCAATACATTGCCATGGTGTTCGTTTTCTGCCACAAGCACATCTGGCAATATGTTGCGCGTGCACTGCAGCAAATAATTGCGTAGGAATAGCCCACGTAGTGGATGTTGCACACCACGGCACATCTCTACCAAGTCTTTGAGTATACTACGCTTAAGCGTGGAATCTTTTTTGATGTACACAATACCGACGGTAATGAGCAGATATAGACGTGGCACAATTGTATGCGAATACTGCACAAGTTCATAATAATCCGTATCTTTGTTGGCTTTTTCGCTCAAATATAATTCCAGGTGGCAAAGCTCATCGGTGATGGCCATATCTGAGGTTGTGAAAAAAGGAAATATTTCGTATGAGAAATTCAGTGACAATGTAGAAACCAGTACAACTAACTTACATAACTCATAGTAACTCTTCGGCGAGAGCATGGAGGTGCGCAGCTCGCTCAGCATTGTGCTAGCACATTTAAGCGCATCCAATATGCGATCCTTGTCTAGGAAGTGATTCATTTGGAATGCCTGTTTTTTCGCTGTGCCTATAGCTTCGGCCAAAAGCTTCTCCTGATCGTCTAGACCACTCGGCATAGTCTGCAGATTTTCGCAGAAAATGAAAATATGAAATAAAATAAATATTATACATAAATACATATGATGCGAGCATAAATGGTTTTATAAAAGCGCAGGTCGAGTTTGCATACTCTACATTGTTTAGCGGAGCTGCAATTTCATTACAATCATTATTTGCGTCTTGGCATCAATTGAGAAATAGCCAACAACAACCGATCGACATACATAATTCATATGTATATCGCGCGAAAAATTACTTTCAATAAATGCCCGTTAAACACATACAACCGAATTTACTGATACTCGAGCAAGCTTTAAGTTATGATTGTATACATGTAGAAACATATATATTTTTCTAAATATCAGATGTATAACCCATATTAGAAGTGCAATTTAACAACGGCGATGAGTAGAATAGCAACACCAATTAGCACAATTGTAAAAACAACAATGGAAATGTTCTTATGAATTTTTTTCCGAAGCCACAACTACAATACTACGTACATATGCATGTGAGTGTATGAGCGAATACTTTTGAATGCACACAAAACTTTACAAACATACACAGAAATATGAATTGCCAGCCACACCAAGTCAATGATAAGCGCATTATTTGCGGTTTGAGTGGGAACGGTGGTAACGGATTTATAAGAATCAGGAGATTAATTATCAAAACGAAAATTTTAATTTATGGAAGTTGAGCAGGTATTGTTAAAATAACGATGGAAACATTTCCAAAAGCCACCTGAAAATAAGTTTTGATGAGCTGAATGAAATTATGTATTTAAACTTTTATTGCTTGGCGATTCAATGATTTTATTTTCGGTTAGTAAGGTGTTCACTTGTGTTACTAAGAACATGGAGGTGTAATATTTCAGATCTTAATCGTTATGCACTTTTGATCTAGCATTAACAAATTTAACAGTGTGAAAAATGCAGACCGAGTCACGTCTTTCTAAAAGCCAAGCAATGACAAATAAGCTGTTCTAGTGCTCTAGCGAGGACTTCATTGGAATATGATTTTAATTTAATTTTACATTCTAGTGGGTGTGCGCTATTAAAAAGAGTAGACGCTGATAAGAACATATGTACATGTAGTACACATATATTTTCACATCTACATTTGCATATATTCAGTTAAACAATAACAATAGCGAGATAAATTTGATCATTATTGGTTAAATTAAGCCTGATCATTTGGAATGAAAATGGCAATGATTTCAGTTAAAGTTTGACAGTTTAAAACTTTTGCTGTGATCAAAATGTTTGCAAGTATAGTTAAGAAATTACACTAGGCATTTTTTATCAGAGAAGTAACTATTATTATCATCACATAAGATTTGCATACGTTGCAGCAAAGGATACAATATAAAAGGCATTGTGCCGTCAACTAACAGATGCTTTCCTTAGAATTTATTAATGACAATCAAGTTAACATAATTGGCAGCTTGAGAAACACGTTAGACACAGACACAAACTAGCGTAAAAAAGTACAATGTGATTGAATTGTTCATAGATAACATTGGAATTTAGCGCAGAGACAAAAGTACACAAGTGTTAGGTGTAAGACACATTATACACTACTAGCGCACAATATGAGCATGTGGATTAAGACGGGAAGGTACTAAGAGATGAATGAGTTTTTGCTGAAAGTGGGTGTATACCAGTTAGCCGATAAGTGGCAGTATTTTTATAATGTGAGTGTATGTGTTATTGTATTTGGATCAATTACCATGCGGCGTTCGCTACTGACACCGCCACCGCCACTTGGGCTGTAAGATGTTGAATTCCATGGATACATGCCGACCGCCGTGATTGCAGTTGAGGTGGTAGTACAATTGTCTTAATAAAGGTTTTATGTGCGAGTTTATTTTGTTTTTGTAAATGTTGTGGTAAATATGGTCCGATTGTGGCGTTTGTGGTGTTTGCTACGATATTTATGACCTCTCAGTGGGAAATCAATAATCAAAAGAATTGGTATTCAATTAAATTGTCGAAAATGGTCATGCAACGTCATTAAAATTTTTAAGGCGAGTCACTTGGCGCGGGTGGTGGGTGTGCAGACTTCGGAGCAGCAGCCCTTGCTTATCACCACCTCTACCGGTACAGCTCGGGCACTCTTGTTATTTTTCCCCAATTTATGCAATTGCCACAATTGTTTGCCGCTTTTATGTTTATTTTTTTTGCAATTTTTGTAATCTTTTTTCGTCTAAAAGTGGAGCTGCTGTGGCCAACGCTGCGCACTTACCATGTTCTATTCGCCTCTGCTTTGTGGGTGTGGTGCAAGAAAACAATTTTACGCGCTACTTTGCCTTCTTTTTCTTAAACTATTGTTAAAGCCACTTTAATAAGCGTTTGCTTAACTTTTAAAATATAATTGCAAAATTTTTCCAACTATAATCTTTTTCTCTCTTAAAATTGATCTGTCAAACAAATGTCAAACTTGCTGGAATTTTTTCATTGGAATGCACTACCGGGAATCATTGGAATGCACTACGCAAGTACAGGGTGATAAGTTTTTTTGTTCCACTTATTTGTTTTGGGATTTTTAGGGATGAAATGCGAATCGGTTGGGAAATTTTTATGTAATTTGACAGTTGAGCAATGTTGCCGTTTCGGTCCATACGGATCAAAGTAAATACTTTTCTCGATGAATTTTGTGTGGATACTCTTTTTGAGCTCATTACATATTCGTTAGAATATATTCCAGAGAACGTTTAATACAGAGAAGCAGCAATTACGAATTATTAATTTGTATTAAACGTTCTCTGGCAGCAGCGTCCTCTGGCCGTGAAGTTAATAATTTTAGACCGATTTACGAAAAGCAAATGCAGGGCGCACCTGATGATTAGTATTTTTTTCATTCTGTTAGACATTTTTTTTCAGGAGGATTTCCGAACCCTTTTGTTGCATTTCGCTTTTATTCCCGAACGGTTTTTTTGCAGTTTACAGTTTTATAATTTTTAATTTTTCAAATTAATTGGAAATTTGAGCATGCATTTTATATGTGCATTTGCGTATTGATAGATTTTTATAAATTGGAGTAATCTGCTAGAAGAATACGCGAATACACCTTTGTTGTATGGCGCATTTCCAACCGATTTTATTTCAGCAGTTTGTTTTTTATCAGGTTTTAAATTTTTCCTATTAATTAGAATTTTGAGTATTTACGCCCATTAAATTTTAAATTAGTGAAAGCTTCAAGTAGCTGCACTGCCTATTAAGGGGAAATTTTAAAGTAAGTATATTCGTTATTCGAAAAAAAAATGTTTGTTGATGCATCTCGAACGAGCTACGTAACGTAATGTAGAATTACGACCTTTACTTGAAACTGATCACATTTGAAACTATTTTAAGACGCTAAGTATACAAAAAAGAAATTGTGGGTACGTTACTTCTGCTCTCCTGGCCTCAAATAGCTTGCATTTGCATGAAGGACTTAGGCCCAATTAGGATTTTTGCCAGGGTATTAGTCTGGATATGTCTTTTAAGATTGGAGGAGCTCTATCTAGACTGGTTCGCTATATAATTCTGTGCTCCTTGCACTTTTGAAGGGTTTTACGAGTATGTTGTTCCATCGTGACTCAGACATTCGTGCGAATCACAAGAACATTTCCCTCCTCATGACTTCGTCTGCACAGTTTATTGTCTCGACCTCGGATTCATCAAGAGATGCTCCAGCCTTCGCCAGTCCCCTCGTGACCGGATATGTTTCTATAGCCGGAGTGCGTGAGTGTACTGCTTGACTATTGACTTTCTATAGCCACTACAACTTAATGTAGGACGGTTTCGTTCGACCTGCCCTAAATATAATTAATGTGATACCTTGGAACTTAGAAAAGGTATCTGATGTACATGGGTAACAATCTTTCCAGTGCCTTTATCAGGATGCATGTGAGACATGACGCGACGATGTAAAATATGATAACAGACGTCCAGAGTACACTTGAGATATGGAAGGAATACTTTTCAAAGTTTTCGAGTGCAAAAAAGTTTCGAGCACCAATGTATGGGGACGAAGCTCACCTGCTTCCACTCGTAAGACGAGGTGAGAACCGCAATAATGTGACAGAAACAACAAAGCCCGGGATAAGATGGTTTAGCGGCTGAGCAAAGCCGAGAAACAGAGGGTTGGCAGGGAGCATGCACCAGCTTCTTAGCAGACTTTGGTCTGATGAATACATGCCCGAAAATCGGAGTCTCAGGTTTGCGCCAATTACCGTGGAATTAGCCTTCTTAGCATTTCATATGTATAAGGTCCTGGCGACGATGCTGTGGGAAAGATTGAATTCCGTATTGAATCCATTTATTGGACCTTATTAGTGTAACTTCAGACCTGGAAAAGCACATACAAAGGTGTGGTTTTTTGGGACACACGTCACTGTTGGCAATTAAATATAACTCTGAAGTAGTTAATTACCTTGTCTACCAATGATGCAGCATAAACACCACAAACACTGTTAGCCTGTAGATCAAGTGAGGAATGTTTCTTGCCAACCGGTGCTACTTTGGGCCCATTAGGTAATCGAAAAGCAGAGCCCTTTCTAGATGAACAAAAATTACGCTTACCAAAAAGCGTGAAATTACGAACTGTATGAGCTTTATTAACGGCGTGGACATGGTTGAGCGAATAAAACTGCACCGATTGTGTTGGCATTCGCATGTTAAACGCACGGATGACGAGGCTTCGGTGAAAAGATCGTCCGTCGCGGCACCGATGGGTGGCCAACGAACGAAAGAGCGCCCACGAATACAATGGAAAGACAAAGTGCAGAAAGACCTGTCTGCACCCGGGCTGTATAACTGGCGCAACTTCACAAAGGACAGAGGCAATTGGCGAGGTTTTTGGTCTCGGCCAAAGCCGACGAAAGAAAATATCAGACTTATTGGCTTGACGTCTTAGCTTTTTCGTCTGATTTTCTTCTCGGTTTAGGAATGAAGGACACTTTGCCTCTTTTCCAGCTTTGCGAAATGTAGGTCATGCTGGCTTTGCAGACCCTCTTAGGCCGAGCCCACGCAATTTTCGGTAAGTGGCTTTTCAACATCTGGAAATGCCGCTCATTGCGTGGCCTTGGCCTTAGGCCAGGATACCATCGGCTCCAGTAAGTAAAGTAATCGGGAAGATGATGAGTGCAATACAGAGCGAGGGCTTTTCCGTTGACGACGTTAACAAAATAAAAAGCATTGTCTATAATGAAAACGGTACACTGTTATTTGTTTCTTACTTAACTTACCTTTAACAAAAAATTAAAAAATAAAAAAAGAAGTGCACATTTTATTAAGTTTATAAGTTTATTTTACGATTTGACTTAGAAAAAATAATGTACATATGTATGTAATTATGTGGTTGCTTTTCGAAATATACATTTCAGTTATATTTTCAATTTCTTATAAGCCCTCTCAACTACACTCTGCTCGCTAGTTCTACTCAACAAAAGTAAACTTTTTTATTGAACTGCAAAAACTGTTACACTGTGATTACATATCGACTTTTGTCTACCAACACCAGTAATACATATCTACAAATTCGATACACCGTTATGCGCTGTACTCATTTTTCAAAACTACTAATACTCGGTACTGTTTTCCATCGGAAATATACATCAAGTTTGTTATATCTTAAGACTTCCGCAAAAATATTTCGGAAAAATATTAAGTTTGACGTGAGATTTTATAATTAAAATTATTTACTCTTAAAAATATATTTTCTAAAAAAAATCTCCCCAGAAGATAGAAAAGTTTAAGTTTAAAAGGTCAATGTTTAAAAATTTTATCAACGGAAAAAATATCAAGGTATTCTGAGGTATTTTCGAATCGGTCTTGCTGGCGTGGATGTTAATATTTTTCCGAAATATTTTGGCGGAAGTCTTAAAGCATTTCCGGTGGAATAACGCAACTTTTTTTTTGGTGATACACCCTAATGTAAATATGCGAGTTTGTTGTTAATCATTTACTAAATCTTAAATATGCCTTGATTAATTTCAAGCTTCTCTTCAGTACACATTTTTAGTCGAAAAACATTATATATCTGGAACGACAATTATACATATTTATGT
The DNA here is from genome assembly GCF_001687245.7 of Rhagoletis zephyria. Lineage (NCBI taxonomy): Eukaryota > Metazoa > Arthropoda > Insecta > Diptera > Tephritidae > Rhagoletis > Rhagoletis zephyria. The sequence continues at coordinate 54,555 of NW_016159548.1, forward strand.
GTACATATAATTTTTATTATTATTTTTATATATTTTTAAATATTTTTTTGTAAGTGAATTTTATGTTTTATCGCTGGTAAATTTTGGATTTTTTCACCAATGTATGGCATTTTTTTTTTATGAAAATATCAGCAATATGATGCTTGACAAAATTATGAGTAAATTTTTTTAATTTTAATTTTTTTTTTAATCTCCCATTTACGATTTAATTGGACACATACATGAATACATGAAAAAAATACGTCGAATTTAACTACCGATTTTAATTGTTGATCCCCCATTCTGAGGAATATTTTCTTCCAACGAATCGATTATGCAATTCGTGTGACACTAAAGCCAACCAGCCGGCTGTCGGTGAATTGTTTTTCGATAATTCAAATTGGTCGATTTCAGTGCCATCATAATCTTGACATAATCGATCGTTTGATTTTTTAAATTCCATTGTGCAGCATATTTGATTATATTCAATTTTTATTTTTTTTTTGAAATATGTTTGTATGTATACATATTTATTTATTGATTTTAGTACACAAATATACAAATGCATATACGATAATCAAATGGTTTGCTATTTAGTTATGTCCAACATTGTGGGCCGGGCTAGTGGGTACAAAAATTTTCATTTACGACTATCGTTACTCAAATATTATAATTTCACAAATACAATTATACATATTTTTTCGAAAACATTTAGAGTTTTACACCGGAATTATGTGTGAAATGGATTTTTGATTTTGTTACTATGTATTTCTATACATACTACATTAATTTTTAATCATGAAGCTCGTACAAAATATTCGTATTCGCTTTTTCGCTACTTTTCGGTTTCTTATTTGTTCTACAGAAAAATCGAGTTTTATTATACATGTTTATAAAGTCAATGCCAATTTTTTTTACTTAAATGTATAATTTTCTTTTACAAAATTTAATATCCTAGAAATTTAATATTAAAGTAAGTGGTGGTTTATAAATTTAAAAATTTAAAAATTCAATTTTTTTTTACACAAAATTGCTACCCAGAAACCATAAAAACGTTATCCGGGACGGACAGGCATGGGCGTTACTTAATAATCACTTACTATTAAACAAGAAATTAAAAAAAAAAAATGTTATACTTATATTTTCTTGTAAATATTTTTTAATAATTTCGCCTTATAAGTGTACAAAAAATGCACGATGTTTAAAACTTTCTCCAATACTACCGATTTTGGAACTGTGATTCTAAATTCTATGTAATTTTTCGCTATATTTATGTTTAAAGCAATTTAATATTTTTTTATTCATTGAGTTATTTAAATGAATGAGAAACTAAAATCATAATATTAAAATAAATTGAATAGTTTCAAGATTTTTCCATCACTGGCAACTTGTTTCGAGAGAACTGACAGAGTGAAAACTATTATTTTTATTATTACGACAAAAACCCTGCATTCCTACAAAAAATCTCATTTTATTCAAGGTAGTCATTAAGCGGCCTAAGACTCTCCCAGACAACTGCTTCGTTACCTTCAAGCCTTTAATGTCCCGGGAGCCACCACAGCGTTACTCTATCGTGGGCTCCCAGATGGTCGAAGAGAATTTTTGTAGTGTAAAATGAGTATAAGGCTTTTAACGTTGCCTAACTATCCGACATAACGAGCCATAACCGCCAAAAAATCGACACGTTTTCAAAAATTTATTTTTTATGCGAACACACACTTCGGTAGCTAAGACTTTCGCCCAAAATGTGGTTGGATATGTGCCTATTGGCAGACTTGTCTAGAATCTTGGTCCAAGTACGCCTGCCCCGGTACTCCTGTCGTCCATCTTCGATCCGTCGGTATACCATAATTTGGACCCTCCGTCAATCGTAGATATTACCGCTGAACAGCAACCCACTTTAGGAATTTTGAGTTTGTAGACGATCTACACTTTTCATGCTGATCGCATTGGGCAAAAGATGGACATGAGAGGTATGTATTTCATGACACCAAGGACAGATCCGCACAGCGCCTGTGATGGCCAAGCCCACCAGTCGGTGCAGCATGCTTAAGGGGGGACCCCCTTTCTTACAGCGCCGCATATGTAAGAACGAATTTTATAAGCGTATTCAAATACCCTTGGTGATTTACCCCAAGTTTTATCAATTAGTTTCAGATAGGCATAAATGCCCTGTAGCATTGTTGGTAATATTCGAGAGATGGGAGTTCCAATTAGGCCTTTTGTCGAGAGTTAATAGACCTACTAGTAGCTGTGATTACTAAATTTATATCTACTTATCGTCTCTTCTCAGATCTCAATTTCTGTCCTTGCCAAGGTGGGTCTAGTTAAGTTGTCATTCCTTTTTTTTGGTAATAGGGACATTGGTGGACTTAAGTCCACCTGTCTCCAGTTCCTTTTTGGTGTTGTTCGCAATCTGAAGTACAGGGTTAAAAGCTACCGACTTTATATATGTCATACATTTCGTACCAGGGGAGGCTATATAGAGGATTTATATTGGCCATCGCTGCCATATGCTCGCCTATTTGAATCCGTGCTTATTATACGGCCAGCACCTAAACCAAATGCAAAAAAAAAAAAAAACAGGGATGCCAGAGTTGTGCGCATCTGTTAAGAGATTTATTAGCCCTATTTTCAGGAATACAGCAGTAGCTATATTGAATATTCCCTATCCGTAATATTCACAAAAATTAATTTCTGATTTTAGAACCCAACTGGGATTTAACTCTCATCATCTGACGTTGATTTTGCAATCAAATAGTAAATTCTACTCTTTTGAAAATTATGAAATGTAGAAATTAATTAATTTATCTTCAAAATAAATTATTTTATTATTGTACAATGTACATATATGAATGTATTATTAGCTATGTTTATTAATTTCAAATTACTTACATTTTAAAAATGATTAAAAATTTTATGGACACCCTGTAGCTTGCGTGTGCATTAATCAAGCTTCGGGCTTTCGTTTTCGAACACATTTATTTTAAAATACCTAAATATACTTAAGAGTGCTCAGGTGCAAAAAAGCCTCTAGAAAATAATAGAAATGGAGATGTCTGAACAGGAAGCTGGTGTGTACATTGTACCGGGTGTACTAGTTATGAAGCTTTCGGATTTTTTATTTTTTAAATACATTTTCTTCAACCAAGGCGAATTGTTTTGCTACAAAATGCAACTGGTTTTATTAAAATTCACTGCAGAATAAACATACAGTGACTCAAACAAGTGACCAGGTGTTGATTTATTTTAAATATTCCTTTTTCGAGTTTATTTTATTTTCTATAAAAATATGGTCCAAGCTTGAACAAATTTTCATCAAAAATTTGAACTTTTAACTATGAATCTTTTGAACAGATCTGGGTTTGCATACAATTTGATAGTCGAAAAACATTACGAATATGTAAAAAAAATCAACACCTGGTTACTTTTTTCAGTCACTGTAGATATGTTTGTACACTAGGGTAGCAACATTTTTTTCCAGCCACCCCCAGAATTTAAGGATATCGAAAATAAGAAGTCGTGTATTTTTTTATTTTGCGCTGCGATGAAGAACAGGATCGGCGCTTGTAGTGTGCGTCAAAGAAGCCGAGCTTAACTCGGTTGTACCCTCTACCAGACCTTTGCAGTACTACTTATTCAGGCAGAAATAACAGTAATATCTTAATTTCAGACATCTACGCGGTACCCCAGTGAGAATTTTTACAAGTCGATCCTATAACTCAAGCTCCTTTGAATGAGTCATCTGAGTGAGGTGGCATAATTGAGCTATGACAAATATTTAATTTCTTCAATATTTTGCTTGTATGTACTATTACTGAACTAAAGAAACAGTGATGAGTTACTGAGTCGTATGCTTTTCGAAGTCAGTTTGAACATTAGGGTGGGCTGAATCAGACCAACTTCAAAATCGTAAAGAACTGTCGTTGTTCTCTAAACGGGATGGCTGAAAACTTCGATTTTTCGGAGAGTTAGGACCCTTAAGGCATGCTCTGTTTCAATGCCACGCATGTGTTGAAAGATACGAAAATCCATAGGTTGAGATTTAAGTATTTTGCACCACATTTGTGCAAATAAAAACTTGGCAACCCAACTCCATTTCACATAGATCTGATAAAAATGTATTAGCATTTATTTGGTACTAACTACGAGTACAATTTATTACATTTATAATCGTCCTTACTATTGAAATTTTTATTGCAAATTTTCTATTTCTTACTCTTTAATGACTAAGTGATTGACATGCAATTACAAAAATTACGTGCCCTAGCAAATGCAAGAGATTTATAAAACTTGGTACGAAATTCTAAAAAATTATTCGCCTAAAAATTTTGACGGATATGGTACTTATTTATCTATGTTTTTATTAAACTGTCCAATTTTTGGGTTATCCTTTGGTTGAATGGCATACAAAACCACACCTGTCTGCGCATATTCCGTTTAAATGACACCATTTCGATAAAAAAGGACCAAAGGAAAAAACTTCTGTATGAAATAAAAAGTTAAAAAAAAAATAATTATAAATTAATGAAATTAAATAAAGAACTGAACACAAATTTGGGTTTCCAATAAAATAATATATATTTTTTCATTACACAATTATACAGTCAACTTACGAATAGAAAATATATTTTTATAAATAATTATAAATAATGAAAAATAAAATAAAAATATTTCATTTAAAGTGCGCGTGTATGATCGCGAACATATAGACATGTAAATATTTTTTGTGTATGGAAGTAATTATTTTTCCGTTACAACTGCTATTTTTTTTTTAAATACTATTGATGAAGAAATATAGACATATGTGTGTAATACAATGATAGATGACATTTTTACTTAATTTAGATACAAAAAACACAATACTACTATTTACAGAATAAAAATGAAATATTTTCTCTTACATTCTTTATACTCGTATTTTTAGTCGCATACCATTTCCATATTTAACACACATTTCACTTAAATTCTTATAGTATGCAGTTCTTTATGTGAGAACAGCTTATAAATATGGCAAATATTTTTCTTTGGTTAGTTTGGTCCAACGTTTTTCTCGACACGAATGTTTTCCTTACACTTCATATACATATGTATGTAGTTCTCTATTCACACGCATTCAAAACAAATATGCAGCTTTCACACGTTGAACAGCGAGTAAGTTGGCTGTAAGCTTAAATACAGCTGCTAACTGCTTACAGCACATGTAGATTTTCGCAACTCTTCGACTTGGAGTCTCGTGCCCAGACACGTCCCAAGAGACCTTTAACTTTTAGGCTGGTCGATGTGCGAGAGCCACGATATTTGCGGGGGCTGGAAGAGATGGAAGAGAGATGCAAGATGTTATTAGTTTTATGTTTGTACGTAGTATGTGTAGAAATTGGTGATTGTAGGAGAAACATAAATACACATACGCCTAATGCTGGATTTCCACTTGGCATTAAATGGCAAACAAACAAATAGTAATTAAATTCATTTTCAAAGGCATTTCTAAAATGCCCCCAATTTTTTGTCATCTCAATGCCTAGTGGAAATTCGGCATAGCATTCAGATATGTACATTAGACTGCATCACCCCCCCCAAAAAAAAACGGTACTGTGTTCCCATTGGAATTATAAAATCTATAAGGTATATTTTAAGACTTGCACCAAAATATTTCGGAAAAATATTAAGATTTACGTGAACTGTACCTTCAAAAATGGAGCTTTTTATGAATAAAAAAACCCATCTTTGAAAAAAGTTAAAAAATAACATCAAAATTCCCATTTCTATGCTTTTGTTAAAAATTTTTTTCATATATTTTTATGCAGACTTTTAAGCTTAAACTGTTTTGTCATCTGAGTGGGATTTTGTTCAAAAAAGTTCTTTTATTCATAAAAGCTCCATTTTTGGAGGTATTTTCTAATCGGTCCAGCTGACGTAAATCTTATTATTTTTCCGAATACCGTAACTTTTTTTGGTGATGCAGTCTAATGTACATCAATTATCCAATAATAAGCCCCTAATAACCGTATTGATAAAAACAAAATAGTTCTTAATTTGCAGGTTTTAAAAACCCCGTGGAAAAACTGTTTTGAACTGGTAAGGTCCTTAAAAAAGATCGGCTTTGAGGCCTATATTAGGAAAGATATCTTTCCGATAAAGAATCATTTGATATGTAGCTATTATTGGGATGATTCCAGTGTTAGCGAAATGTGGTGTATCTGACTCCAGGATGAAAGCAGCAACTACAATCGAGACTAACCTAAACTCGTTCCAAAACCATGGAACTGATCAAATTTCAATTACATTTTTACAGAGGCAGGCCTTATTAATTTTTTAGCGTTCATTTTACTCAAAGTTTTAGAAAAAACTTTGGGGCGAAAACTTTTGTTAGTTTCGTAAAGTTTTTACGGAGAGACGCAGAGAGTGAAAACTCTCTATAGTGATTTGGGGTATTCATAAGAAAAGTGCAAACTCACCATAACTCTCCACATATCTAAAAAACCTCACCTCAGTGCGATATATTTAAAACAAAATAAATTACAGTACTAAACCTAAAGCTTGAAAATCTTTACATCTGTTTCTACGTTTGTGTTTCAAAAATTGCGAAAACATAGTTTTTACACAAAAAGAACCACCCTAATATTTTAACTTACATATAACTAAATATGCCTAAGTATTCAACATATCTTTTGACATATCTCTCACTCACCTGCTTTGTGCACTGCCGGGCGGTGTATTGGCATCGGAAATGACATTATTCATTGGTCCCAGCGGTGAGTTGGGGTTAGTGCCGCCGGTTAGGCAGGCGCCGCTGAGTGGTGAGCAGGCGCGACGCTTAGACTTACGAATCGAACGTTTACGGAATAGATCCCTGCAAAGAAGGCGAAAAAGAGTAGAAACAGTAAATAAGTAGGTATGTTTGTACAACACGTAATAAAAGTGAATGAAAGGGTAAAACGTAGAATTGAAGCAGCAAAGTGACAGCACAAAAAAAAAATACCAAGCAGCTTTGCTTAGAAGCAAAACAATCAAAGTGAAAGCAACAATGCTTTTAGCGGCAGCAACATTTGTAGATAGCGAAATACCAACAAGGAAGTGCTTGTGCTATTGTTTATGTTGAATGCCACAGCGTTGAACGTGTGGGTAATTCATGCCGCCTTCTGGGCACGCAATCAATGAATCGTTCAGGCGTTGCGACTATTGCCATACGGCTGTTCAATCGGCTTAATTGTTGTCATGATTCTGCCATTTGCTTTTTAGCTTATTTTCGTTTTTCGTTTTCAATTTTTGCTAATGCACCAGTGTTGTTGTTTGTTAGTGTGTGCAGTTTTGTTTTTGCTTGCTTTCTCGCCGGTCGGGCATTTGTGCTCATTGCACTTTGGCGCAATCTGTTGGTCTGTTGCTGCAATCGACCTTTATTGTTTTCATTACTATTTCAGTCACCTTTGGCTTTGGCAATGTAATTAAAATTGATTTGCGCCACATGTGTGTATGTATGTAGGTATGTGTTTGTACGTGCCTTTTATTGAATTATGCAAAAGTGTGGCAGTTTCGTTTTATTCATTTAGATATTTATCGTCATTCACTCACCTTGATTTTTCCGGATTTTCCAATTTCAAACGTATCTGCGACAACAAACCGACCAACAGCTCATCGACATTGTGATTTATGCCCACAGAGGTTTCAATGAATTTGCAATCATAGGCGGTGGCCATGGCTTTGCCCTCTGCAATTAAACAACAAAATCATTTCGCAATTTTAATTGGTTCAATAAAATAGGCGATATACGAGTGTGTACATATACAAGCGTGTGCAGTACTTAAAATGGCTAAAATTTTATAAGCTTTTTAACTTTTCAATTATGTGCTTATTTAAGTAACAGGTGGTCGCAAATGTATTTGCAATAATTTGAACAGTTCAATGCTGCCTTGCGTGACGCACAGTCTGCTGTGCAACAAATCAACTTTAAATGGCGCAAACGAAAGTCTATAACACTTTTTTTTTTTGTTATTTTATATTAACTGTGACTGCGTCATTAACAACTGCGAATTCGGTGGCTATAAGTAGCTACATATGTAAATGGTGCTTACCTCTGTCGGCTCGAATTGCATTGCTCTTGTTTATAGCTGATCGCCAATGTCAAAGTCACAAAAATTTTACAACTGAAATTTTATTGAAGCAGCCGGATCGCGTACAGTAGCATTCTATAGAAGTTTTATTTGACTTGAGAATTGAGGGAAACTTGCGCATTTAATTGCTCTTGATAAATAACGGAAAGGCTAAAAGAGACGCATAAGCACTCTGGCCTCATGTGGATATTTTATGAGTACAGGCAGGGAAATTAGTGCACCGTAAAATTTATTTCACAAGCAATCTATGCGTATTTCGGAAATAAAGTCAAGGTTGTACGGATGTACCCCAGTGGATTTCCGGTGGGATGAGAACTACTTACACTGCGGCATTTGAGGCACCTCCAATCATATCGTCATCAAGAAAGAAACGACCTGCTGATGGATTCCTTCCATGGTACAGATTTGAGCAAAAAATTAGAATATTTTTCGCAAGCAGACCAAACTGGGAAGACGAACGAACTAAATCACAGAAAAGTGGTCATATCTGGCATATCGACTGCTGTCTGTGCATATCGACTGCGTCTATGCAAGGGTCCACAGTTTAGAACCTTGTTTCTGCAACACTTGCACGAGGTTAGGAATGCTGCCTTCCTGTAAGCTCATAACTACGGAGTTCGGTTAGGTTAGGTAAGTGGGCTGCCTCCGTACATGGAGCACACTTAGACACGACTAAGCCGCCCGTTTTGATGTCCCTAAGAGAGGAAAGGAAAGAGGACGCAGAGAGGCCGGAAGGTGAGGGGGAGCGTAGAGACAAGGAGGGGAGGGTAAAGGACAGAATGACGACACCTATGGCTTCTTGCAAGAGAAACACTCCGTGCTCGTAACGAAGCTCTTGAAGCGACTGATGATGCCCATTTTGAGAAGCTCGTCGGGAGTGTGAAAAAAGTGCGACCCAGGGTGCTTAAACCGTAGGCTCGCAGAGAACCAGAGCAGCAATTGTGGAGATGATTCCACCTTGTCTACCTCCATGCAGCTGGTGCAGTAAGGGTCGAAATGACTAGTTGGCATTCCCATAAATAGCGAGATATGTACTTGTTTAGTCTCAAGAGCTCCCCAGACCGCCCCGGTCTACTCGCGGCCAGAAGTATTTTGCCACCTTATATTCCAAGGTCTTCGCTAAGCGCTCGTTCAGCTGACTAAATGTGCATCTGTCCAGAAGCAGACTACACGAAGTCAGGGGAGCCCCCAGACCTCCTCTATCCGGAAGCATTTCCTCAATTCCTGTCTTGCCAGCTCAACGGCCATGCAAATTCTAGCGATTTCGCTGTGACCTGGAACCAAAATAAGCTTAATAGCGGAGTATTTCGATGCGATTGATAAGGAATCCTTCACCGCCCTGCCTGCTATATCTATAGGCACAACATTTAAAATGGCATTAAGCGCCAGAGTAGCTGTGATTCCAATTAAGGTGACTCTTTGCACCCTTTCCAGCTGCTTGATGATGAAGCTCTGGTCAAGTGTGTTCCACCACATAATAAAATTGGCCATGGCTGGTTTGATTCAAGATGAAAAGGAAAAGACCAAAGACGTTTAAGACTTAAAAAAAAAAAAAGTTATTAAAACTATCCATTAAAAATTTATAACTTTTGGCCTCTTGTTTTTACTTAAAAGTTTATAAAAGACTGTGGTTTGTAAAATTCAACTAACTCATTTAACATTTTTAACAAAACATTTTTGCTTCCGGTTGTATAAAATTCCAGCGTTTACAGAAAATCAATCAAGTTTGTTCCACTTATATATGTATACAGATGTTGAAAAAGGATAAAATAAAATGAAAATTTTTAGTTTATAGCTCTCAAAGAGATGAGAAAAAATACTCATATTTTTATGTATGTATGTATTTATGGAGAGGTTACTATTAAAGCTAAAGATGTCTAAATAAATATTATCGGATATTCATTTCAAATAATGCTCGCAGCCATAAAAAAGTTGAAACATTAATTTGGCCAAGTTTTTCTGCAAATTTCGAAATTCTTGTATTGTATTGTAATTCTTGTATGTATATTTATATGCAGCATGTGCAATTGTCAATTGAGTTTTTAATACGGCCATAAAAAGTTTATAGACTATTACCCATACTCGCACTTTTGCGAAAAAAAATATCATAAAATCCCAAACGCGCAGCTGTACATAATCACCGCAACTGTATGACATACCTAAGAAAAAAAGTTCAAACATATCCACTTTGCGCGCATACTGAATTTTCCCGCATAAATTAATCTATAAATGTCAATTATGGCATTGCTTCGGCTTCATTAAATCGCTTAATTTGTATGTATATGTGCTCACTTTGACATTCAAATGCAGTCAACAGATGGCAATTGGGTAAAATTACTTTCCGTCTTTTGAGAGCATAAAAGTCATTATGCGGAAACATAGGATTAAAGAATTCTTTAAGCTCATTAAGTATTAATTTTTATTAACAACCATATTTATTTTGAATAATGACATACATATGTTAATAAAGATTTTTTCAAACCGTAGTGTGCAAAAAATTAAAAATTCGTCTATGTTTTTGATGATTTTGTTTGACTTTGCTTTAACGAGTATAAAAAATAAATACTTTTTCTGACTGCTTTTGTTTGCAAAGCCATAACCAAAGAAAAAATATTTGTATATACACAACTTTTACGATTCAAATTTAAATTCCAAAAGTTAAATCAACTTTACATTCCGCCTTTTTCATATTTTAAATTATCTGCAGCTTCTACGCGTAATAACAGCCTCAAGCGTTTCATTTAATATTCTACGCAAAAAACTCCAGCCAACATAATTAATTAATAATTAAGTCTAAAGTTGCTTGTTGCACCTAATTTCCCGCAGACTACTTACTAAAGTTGGTGGCAATAATTTATGCTCATTTAATTTTTAATCACACCTTGCCTTTTTACTTGTTCTTAGAAAGTTTTGCGTTAGCATAAAGAAATATTCTACTGCAGCTGGAGAATAACGGAATAAAAGTAAAAGCACAAAAAAAAATTTGCAAAAAAAAACAATATAACGACACTTTATTATAGCAACAAAAAGTTGTTTACGTTTTATTGAAATTGCTTCTTAATTAAAAGCAAACAATGTCACTCAGTCAGTGCGTTGCATCCAGTGAAACACAAACAACAAAGTAGCACAAAAATAATATTAATGTTGCAATGAAATGGAAAAAAGTAAACTTAAATGCTGAATAAAGTGTAATAATGTTAGCCATAATGACCGCAACAGGCAACAAACAGTAGGTGAAGGTTAAGGTAGGCGTTATAAAAATACAATCAAGGCGAAATATATATAAGTTGCTCATACGCACTGGTGTGCTCAATTGAGGGTAGACGCGATGTGCTGGTACGTAATATACGTGTATACGTTCATATATGTATATGCGGGGATGTAAGTTGAGTGGCATGGTTTGGATTTGAAAATGTGTAAAGCAAACACTGTATCATATTTCAACCGATTTCAAGTTTTCAAATGAAATGGGGCTATTAAAAGGCCATTAAGAGACAAACAAAGTAAGTAGCTTTCACCGAGAAGAATTTTTGTGCTGTCTCAGTACTTTTTATTGAATCAATTACTTTGCAAAAGTAAAGAAATAATGAAAATAAAATGTAAGGAATGTTTTTGTTTGTATGTATACACATAAATATATAACTACTATGTGCGTAAGAAGCAAACATATAACAATCCGACTCGTCCGACTTTTGTCACGTTTGTACAAATAAATAAAGTAGACAGCGAATGAAAAACTTGTCTGCTTCGCAAGAAACTTTTCCACTCATCAATTGTGGCGTAATTTCCCTGCTTTTAGTAATGCTGACGACGTTACTACTTCACTTCATCTCACCAAGTGGCTTCCATTGAAAGGAAACAGCACAAATTGCAGTGAAATATCACACCTTTTTTTAATGATGATGCCTTTGGCCTATTTGCTGTGTCTTTTATTTGAGTTTTATTTATTTATACTTAGTCACATCGTTGAGCAACTCTGTTCATAGCAGTACAAATGCTTTTTCGGAAGTACAAATCATCACAAACCTAACTAAGTGGGTATTTGAGATTGACAGCAATTAAAAAAAAAAAATATATATTTCACTGCAAAAGATGTCAAGCAAAATATAAGAAAAAAGTGAATAATGGGAGTTGAACTGTGGTATGAAATGAAGTGTAGATAAATTTTTGAATGAGTGATTGCAAGCTTGGGTTATTAAATGGTGTTCAAGCTTATTTTTCTATTTAATTTGTTTCTAAAAAGTGCCTTCAAGAAATGAGAAAAAAAATTTTCTTCTTTCCATTTTGCTTTAAATCAGTTGAGAAAAAAATCTCGCATATTTATGTATTTCTACAAGAAAATTTACAGCAACGACAAATTACTTTTTCAAACCACAAAAATAATGAAACATATTTCTTCAGAATTTTCTTGAGAGCTGTATATTAGGCCTTAAATAGAAATAAAAACTGTTCTGAATTACGGTAGAGGTGTGTAAGTACATTAGGTTTGTGCAAGGTAATTTCTAAAAAAATATATTTTTTTCTCCCTTTTTTACAATTTTCGGTGGCATCTACATTCGGAATAATAAAAAAAAATTTAAATAGTTCTACTGGAATAATCGAAATATTTCTCTTTAAGATCAGACTATATATTCCGAAGATACGACGAAAAAATCTAATCGTCTTCGAATCGAAATAATTCCTTATACAAAGTTTCATGATTTTTTGGAGAGCTTTATTCCACTGACATTAGGATGAGGCGATTATAGCGCCAAATAAGAAGAAGAAGATGCTAAGAAATTAGATCTGGTGGGCAAGTATTTGAACGTTATACTTGGGTTAAAATCAGGCTGTAAATGACGAATATATGACGAAAAATTTTAAATGGCGATCCTTAAACTCGGTTAAAAAATATTTATACATTAGTGCGGCGTAATCTGTTCGGACCAAAATTTTCGAATTCTAAGATTTATTCTAAGCAAAAGTGGTGTACAAATTATATACCAAACATGACGTAAGACCCACCCAATTTTCAATAGAAAAAGCAGTATATTGTATAAAGAAAACACAAAATTTTTTAAATGAAAAGCTAATTTCGTTCAGAAATAATTATAATACACTGATTTTTCTTTTAAAAATTGGGACAATCAAACGTCATTTTTGGTATATACATAGTTTGTTCACTATTTTTGCTTAGAATTCGAATATGCTAAACATTTTTTTTTTTTGAAATTTGATTAATCCGCGCTAAAATATGTACTTACATACATATATATGTAGATATATTTTTTCGAAATTTCCTTCACTTCACTATCTGGGAAAATTTTAGGTAAAAATCTCGACCTACGACCTTATAAGATGCAGCTGGTGCATGAATTATAGCTGATGGATCATCAATTGTGCCATACGTTCGGCCAATGGGTACAAAACCATCTTTAAGTCAACCCAATGTTTCTTATAGAAATATTGTATTGAGTGACGAGGCTAATAATATTTGGCTTAATGTATATGACAATAGGTAGAATAGCCTTACTTCTTTAAAAATGCTAATGGTGAAAGTGTTATCGTCAACGTCGAGCGCTGTTGAGGCAAGTTGGCTGAAGATATGGCTTTTCGACCTTTTTGGGGAGTTTAATCATTCTTATCAAGCTTATTAATTGTATGATGAAATCTCAAAAAACGTAAGTTTTGATTTAGTTCTCTATATTATTAAGCGTGCGATATGATGCTACTTGTGGCATTAGATGAATAGAAAGAACAAAGGAAAATATAACTTACATAAATACAAATAAGTATACAAAGCCATAGGCCTAACGAAAATATTGAAAAAGAAGAAGAATAAGAATACAAATTACCACAGATTGAGATGATTGAGCGCATAAAGTTATTATTCAGATATAAAACCAAAACAGAAAGAAAGCACAAAAGAGAAAATAAAAAGCTTAATCTTAGGTGATTTAGCTCGAAATTGCGCGGTTTATTGCGCAACTGCTTTTTCCATCACATTTATGCTACTTTCCGAAGGCAAATAGTACAGCGCAGTTATGTATTTAGTGTGAAAAAAAAAACATAAAACAAAATCAATCAAACGAATTTAACGATTTATACACTTGTAAATGCGCAGTTGATCGAAGTTGCGGGATTAACTACTTATGTAAAGAGGCTTTAGGAAATACTTAAATAATCGGATGCAATCATTTTTACTTATATGCAAATGGAAGTAGTGCAGTGAAGACTATTTGAGATGCCACGCAATAGGTTTCACAATTTTTTAACAAAACTCTTTAAATAGATATCAAAGATTTTTCTGAAGCCTACATTCTTTCAACAATGCCATTTTAATGAGTTTATTTTAAAAAAAGTTTGTTTTGTCAAATTCATATTTCTCTACTCACCATCGGATGTCACCAGTCGACTTCTCGCCAAATCGGCTTTATTCGCCACTAATATGACAGCCTTTTGCGCGATATTTTGATTTGTCCACAGCACCTGCAATACATGTTCGGCCACAGTGAAACTGCTGCGGTCAGCAGCTGAATAAATGACGCAATAACCGTGCGGATCATAACTGGATAGGCAATCATCAGGCTATTGAAGGCAGCAAGACAAACAGAAAAACGAAATCCATTTACAAGAAACCAAGTAAAAGTGAGGCATGAAAATAGAGAAGGAGTAGAAATAGAATTAATTGACCATAGAAAATTGATTTATGTATTTATATTTATGCACATACATATATACAATATGTATATGTGTAAAAGCTGTTTATATTCAGCGTAAGATAAAAAAATATGAAACGTACAGCAAAGTGTTCGCCATAACCCCCGGCGGGAATGCTTATGCGCTTCAATGGTTTTAAGCAAATTTAAATCCAAATAAGGCCACAATAAGCAAATATACATAACCACATACATACATATGTACATGTATGGGGATATATGTGTATGTCTAAATCTCATACGCTTGTTTATCAGCACTTTTTGTGTGTGGAATAAAGGTCAAGAGCAGTGGCAGCTTTGCTGACAATTCAATTCAGCTGCGATGCTTGTAGTTAACTACGCACTCAAATGAAATGCATGACGTGTGGTTGGTTAAAGCAGCCGGAAAGCCACAGGCGCACACCTACATACATATGTACATACATACAAACCGAATTAAAAGGACAGACACTGCAGGGCATATGAGACCAGCTGTGGTGTGGTTTAAGATACATTGTGTGTGTGTGTGTTTTGCCCTTTTGTTTGCACTGCTTAAGTGCGTGAAGCCATCATCATCATCATCAAGTGGCCAAAGGATGTGACCGTCATTTTCATTTCATCCGGCTGTGTCTGGTTTTTGATGAGTTTATTTGTTCTTTTGGCCACACGGTGAGCGTCAATTAAAAGTAGTCGGATAATTTTAAAATTCACATTGCTTAAAGTTTTCTGGCATCATAAATTAGGAGCGTTGAAATATTGAAACTATACTTAAGAGCTTTTTCCTTAATGCTCTTCGCTCACAAGTAAACGGCAAAACGTTAAGGAATAGTTTTCTAAAACATGTTTTTATTTTTGAAGCTTATAAAAACACTCTGAAGCATTCTCAAAAGAAAGCTTTAATAACAGTATCTAGGTTTGTATATTTTACCATAGAGTTGCCACCTATATAAAGAATTCAAATAAGTAAGTAACCAGTAAGTTTCATAGAGTGCAGCAATATAAGTATGCAGCAACAGGGGTTCACAATTAATTTGCTAAAATTCATATCGAGGGTTGCCACCATTTCTATTATTCATATTCTTTATTAGTATTATGTATGTGTATGTATTATACTTACATTCATTTCTGTGTAAGCGTGATCGATGAAAATCAGTTCGGACTCCTCGCCACTTAACAATACTGAGACAGATTTTTCGCCAGATTCATCATCTGTGGAAAATTTAATTTTGTAAAAAAAAAAAATAATTTTATATTAAGTATTCACTTTGTATAATATTGTATAAAATTTTAAAACTTTAAAACGTTAAAACTTGTACTGAGAATAAATGCGAATCTCTACTACACAACTATGCATATGGCGAAGAAGGAACGAAAGTTGGGGAATTTCTGATTCATGCCACAAAACAAGCAAACAATAATTGTATGAAACGCAGATGATTAGATACAGAGTAAATATGTATGCATGCATTTTAAGTTCGTTAAATAGTCGATGGCTATGTGGATATGTATGCGAGTATGCTTCTCTTTTGGTTTTGAACTAATTATGGGCAGCTTGAGAGTTTGGTGAAAGAGCTGAAATTTTGTAGAGTGGATAATGTATGTATTTAGATGCAATGTAAACGTTCTAAATATGCGCTGTTATAGATATTTTTTGGTTATATGTATGTACATGTACATTTGTATATTTGTGAGCTGTAGTTATGGCTATGGAAACGTAGTAAGGGTATTTTCATGGGTAGGTATGCTATCAAGTGTTAGAGACGGCGTCGGTAATATAAGTGGCACATTTCAAATTTCAACTGAAATTCGAGTGAAATGTTCTATTTAACGGTCATAAATACATATTTATAATTTAATACAAATACATATGTACGCATTTTCCTCGATTTGTTTGCTGTGCATATTTTGTTTCAAATGAAATACTCCTTGGCGTATACGCAACTTTAAAACCTTCAATATAAAATTACTGTGTATGAATGTACATTAGTGCGGATCGGTCCCAATACAAAAAAAAAAGGTTTTCCAGTCCACCCCTAGGATTAAAGATATTTTGAAGGCGATCCCAAAAAAAATTTTTTTTTTTGCCACGCCCCCCCGATGGGCTATTTACTTTTTTTGACACTACGTCGCCATTTTAAGTCCGATTTTAATGAGCCGTACACCGTTGTTCATGGCTTGGAAGACGCCACAATTCTCCCTTAATCATTTTTTACTCCGAGTTCAAATTATAGTAGTGACTGTCGGTATCTCGTTTCACATCATACCTAAATTTCAACTTTTTTTAGTCTGTCGAAAAGGCCTTTAAATAATGTGAAACTTTTTCTAAAAAATGATTAAGGTAATAATTGTGGCAAAAAAAAAAAAAATTTTTTTTGCGATCGCCTTCAAAATATCTTTAATCGTAGGGGTGGACTGGAAAAACACTTTTTGTCGATCCACCCTAATGTACATATGAAAGTAATTGTATTTAACTCTGTACAATATTTTTTTACTTTTCATTGCAACATTTTGCATTGTTTTTTATTTCAAAATGATTTGGTTTATATTTTCCAGGAATAATTCAATAAATCTGTTGTTACGTTGAAAAAGTATTCAAATGAAGCGAATTCATATGATATTGGGCCGTACAAATAAAAAATAAGCATTGATTTTTCTTAAAATTTCAGATTTTTTACTCGATTTATTCAAATAAAATTTAAGTAAAAGGTCTGAAGTTTTAAGAAAAACCAATTGCTCAGCTCAGGAATTTTGGAAACAACAGGCAACAATGAGGCAGCAACGGAACACTGGTGACTAATATCAAAAACGTACCGTTGTTTCAAACGTTTTTGCCTTAGGCCGAGGCCACATAATGAGCAGCAAAGTGGCGAGCGGCTTAAAATTAGAGCATATGTATAATATATTATTGAAGTGGCCACACAATAAGCGCTTAAAGCCGCTCACCGCGCTCAGACGCTCATTGCGTGGCTCAGCCTAATTAACAGCGCGCCTTAAAGTCTTTTTGTCGACTCCCTGTTAATGTTAACTTCACGACAAACATATCAACTGCTTTGCCGAATTCCTGTTATACGCATGTAAAAGCCCTTTAACTATTCTTGCTAGAGTTGCCCTGTAAAATGGGTGGAAAAAAGGTGTCAAAAAACTAATTAAAATAATAATTATTTACATTCAAGACCAATTTTCGTTTTAGGTAAGAAAGTGAAAATGTTTTGTGAAAAAGGCTACTTTAGGGCATTAAAATTGTATTCCTAACAAAAGGGTAAATACGTAAATATATTCAAGTGCACATATGTAAGTATATTTATCTACAAGAATGCCACCAACCGAACTACAATTATTCGCATCCGTAATCAGCTTCTGAAATCAATGAAGTGTTTAATGAAATTGCCGAAAAGGGGATAACGATTGCAGTGAGATAAAAATTAACGGTAATGATAACAAGAATCAAAACAATGAGACCTACGGTTAGAATGAATGTAAAAGTGAATGAAAAGTATTAAAAAGTGAAAATTCTATAAAAATGCCACAAACTGTTCAATGGAGAAATAAAGAAAATATATAAATATTTATTGTAATCATAAAAAAACTAATACCCATAACGGACTCGTGGTTGAGTGAAGAGCGAAACCATGTTTTGTGCATATCGTAAAGATCCCAAGTTTTAGTTGAGAACTATTTGTTATACCCTACGCACAAATTCACCATTGGTTTGAAATCTTTTTTTTACATACGGGTCTGTTGTATATTGCCAAGAAGCTGCCCACAATGCCTTGGCCAGCATCCTAACTACTTCCAAACTAGTTCGGCAATGCAAATCTCGACTAAATTATGTTGTAAAATATAACGAAGTTGTTTTACTCTGTGCGCTAAATCGATCGGGAGTGCCTGTTAAAGAGATAATTGACTACTTGGCTTGATATGCCTCGGAACAAGTTATAGCACTAGTTACATTTCTAGTCCCCGACTATTATTACTGAGGTTCATCACAAAGTCAAAGACTTTAAAAGTGGAATAAACACATTCTTAACATCGCTTCCCTCCACTTTGTCTGCCATCATATAGTAGGTTTAAATTAAGGTGATGGAAGTCTTTTCCTAGTAACAGGTACGAAATTTGGTATGTCTGAAATTTCTCCCACCAACACAATTTATGCGGAAGGATGTCTTCTATTGACAAGTAATTTTTTTTTTACTCGTGCATTGGTCATGAAAACTTGCCACTTTATAGAACAAAAAACCACAAAAAAACCGCATAGCAAAAATAGAAGAGGAAAAATAAGCAAAATCCCAAAACAAAATACAAAGAAAACGAAAAAACGGAGATTATTCAAGATCTTTATAAATGAAAGTGGCAAAACAGCAGCAAACTTTCAAGTCATTTAGAGCAAAGTACGAATTAAATTTGGAAAATGGATGGAGAAAAATAATTACCAACATATGAGTGTAAGTATGTATTTGGGCGGCGGGGGGCGTTGGGGGGCGTTGGGAGGCAATATATTTGATGCAGAAATATATACATTCGCATCGCTAATTTCCTTGGAAAACTTAACATTTCGGAAAATCAGAAAATTCATGAAAAGTGGCTTTAAAGTTTTGGTAAAATATTTCATACATTTAGGGTGACTCTGGGGTATCTGTATGGTCTGAATTAAATGATACTGACTTGGACAAGATGTGATTTTAAAAGGACGATGCCACTTGCTACATAGCGCACGAAAGAATGGCCCTATTGCGAATCGAGCTCCCAGGACGCATTATCTGACGAAACACCGACGGCAAAGGGCCGACGAATCTTGGGATTTGACACAATTGGACTTCTTTCTCTGGGACTGCGTTGAAAGTATGGTCTATGCCAATGAGCCCTTTATGATTCCGGAGCTGAAGAACGAAATCCTATGCTTTATAAATGATACACAGCATACTATGCTATAAAGTCATGGAATCCTGGTAGACTCAGAAAAAAGTCAGCTAAATATTTTTCTCTCAACACATGATTTGGTTATAGTTACTAAACCAGTCTATACAGTGTTTGGGTCGGTTGTTCAATGTTCGGTTAATATAAATCGCAGGTAGAGGCTCCGTTTAAATACAACGACTGCTTTGTCGATCACTTGTTATATGCATGACGTAAAAATCGTCGATAATGATGTTTAACTGGGCGGTAGTGATAACCAGACATTGAACAACCGGCCCTTAATACTAGTATTTTTCCATTTCAAGAATATGGTGATGAAGTCGAAGTTTTTGGTGGACCATAGCCATATAGTCTGGCACTGTTTTATGCAAAAAAAAAAATAAATTTTAAGTTGTGACTGTGACTGTGATTTAAGGTACGATATGTACATTCACATCCTTGTGCAAAAAAACATACATATGTACTACATACATGATTACACATATGCGCACGGAAGCGTACGTGTGTAGGTATTTTTATTTTCCTACGTAGAAGGATTTAAGTAAATATCCTGCCTGAAAAGGGTTGCAAATGTAAGTGAGCATTTGTGCAAATGATTTACACTACTTATCAGGGAAAGTTATTTTGAGAGTCTCTTCTAATGAAGATAAGCAAAACAGTTTTCAGTTTTCAGTAATTAGTTAAGCTGGCAATGCGGCAGGGAGGATGAAATTAAATACAAGTTGTAACAGCAAACTGAGTGTGGGCATATTATTTTGAATGAGTTTCGTTGCAAATAAGTTAAAGTGGGTTTATGTACTTACTAAGCAAATGAAGAAAGTTATTTACGTATGCATACAAATGTACTTGCAAAGGAGGGGAGAACGAGCAAAAGGAACTTTGAAGACTAAATGGCTGACAAATTTCAGTGCGTAAGTTTGGCATTCGAAGTTATCATTACATTTCTAAAGGAATAAGTAAATCTTGTGAGAAACTATCACAGCAGAAGTAGTATGTGCATGTGTGGCAATAGCAAAACTAGACAAATATACACATGCATGTATGTACACACATACATATGTATATTTATTTGGATGACCTGTGCCACTTGTATAGCACACTTGTGTGGCAGAAAAGTTTTGCAGGGCGGACATTCGTATGCTGTGAGCGAGTGTGGAGACAGGTGTCATAAGAGGACTTCATAGTACTTTGTAAGTAACGGTTCAATGGAGGCCACTTAAAAAAGAAAGTTGTGCTTCTTGTTTTGGATAACCATTTTACCTATGCGTATGCGTTTGTGTGTGTGTGTGTATTTTTTTTTGTGCATTTTGAGTGCGTCTTTAATTTGCTTGCTAACTTCGCGTAACTGTGGGCGGACGGATGTTTGCTTGCGGGTTTCTGTGTTTGGCTGTGTGAGTGCTCTGATTTGGATAGTTGCTCTAAGTGTGTGCATGTGTTGTTGGTTTAGTGTGCATTTATTTAGTTTTCAAACAACAGTAGCAAATATGAAAATTCAAATTTAAAATACTCGTATAGCAAATTTTGTTTGAATAATGAAATTTTAGCTCTGATCAGATTAAGCGAATATTGAAAATTTTACTTGAAATGTTAAAGAGAAAATATATGTTAATATGCAAATTTTGTTAAGCGTAAATTGCTTTACCGTCAGCGGGTTTTTCGATTTCTATACGTATTTCGCATTGGCCTGCTAGAGTTGCGGAAAAAGGTGGCTGATTTAAATCTGTATACATTTGTAAATATTGTAATTTAATAAGAGAGTTGATTTTTTTTTTGTTGTTTTATAAATTTGTTTACATGGGGCAAGTTTTATTTTATTATTTTCATATTTTAGTTGCCAGTTTTTGTTTTAATATGTTTTATTGATTTTTTTGAATATTTCATAATATAATTTTTGTGTATTATTTTTATTAGTTAAATTTTTTATTTTAAAAATTAGTTAATTTTTCCAAAAGTTTTTTTAATTTTTCAGTTAAATTTTTTGGGTAATTTTTTAAATGAATATCAGTTTTAGGAATAATAGTTATTACCGTTTTAATATAGTTTGGTTAAATTTTTTTTTTTTGGAAAAGTTACGTTTTTTTTATTTCAAAATTAAATTTTTTAAATAGTAAATATAGTATATGACGATGTAAAACAATTTTAATACATTTTTACAAAACCAATTTTGTTTTGAAATTTTGATGAGTGTTTGATTTATATTATTTTGGTTTGTTTATGTTTATAGTTAATTTTTTCATTTATAAAATAAATATTTTATGTGTGATTTGATTTTTTTATATAATTTATTGATTTGTCAATTAATTTAAATTTTTTTGATTTACATTAATAATTTTCATATTTTTTTTAAATTTTAAAATGAATTTTTAGCAGTATTAAAATAATTAATTAATTAAGTAATAAATGTTTAAAATTAAATGAAATTTTGATGTAATTTTTTTTTGCGTCGTTTATATGTTTTAGTATGTATTTTTTTATATATAAATTTATAAAAAATATTTTACGTCATGTATTTTTTTTAATTTTTAAAAACATTGAAATACACATTTTTAGGTGCATTTTTTATGCGTTTTTAAATTTATTTTCAAATAAGTAATTTAATTATATTTTTTCGAATTAAAGAAATGAAATATTATTTTTTTTGTTTAACGTTTTATGATTGGGTTAGATTTATAAATTTTTTATTCAGATTCGATTTAAATGTTTATTTTTAATATTATTTTTTACATGCGAAGTTTATGTTACAGTTATTTTTTTTTTAAATTGGGATGCATGTTTTTTATTTTATTATATAGTTGATTTGGAAGTTCACATGAAAATTGAAATAGATTTATTTTTTGCATTTTGTATCAAATGGCGAACCATTTTTTTTTTTGTATTTGTGTTGACAGATACGCAGTTTTGTTTTGAAATAAAAGAAGAAAACGAAAAAATAAGTAGAAGAAGAATTTGTAAATACGCAATTGTGAAGAAGAAATGGAAATTGACGTAATTTATGTATGTTTTTAGGTAGTTATATGTCTATGTAAATTTTGCAAATTGTTGATATCTAATTATTTGGTAATACAATTGTTCACCAGATTTCTTCTTATTTAAATGGTGAGTGAAAATTTCAAATCAATTTGAAAGCTCGAAGCAAACGCAAAATTATAATAAAAATTGCGCTAAATAAATGTGGAATCGCAAAATTACGGAGAATTCACTTAGTTTACTTGAATTTGAATGATTCGCGCAACATAAATTTAATTAGAACAGATTGCTTTTAAGCAACAACAAAAATAAAAAATAAAACTAAAACAGAAAAGTATAAACAAATTACAACTAATATAAGACATATGTACACACGCATAGTAGAATACAAACAAATTATTTAGTGAACATGGTGAGTTATTAAGGCTTGTTTATAATTCTGCTTGTGCAAGTTCACCAGACGCACAGCATTGACTGACACAACGGACATGAAGTCGCTACATACAGCCAACTAACAATGAATCGCTGACTAACTGTTGGTTTCAGGAGTTTTCTTGCAATTTTAGTGCAGCGTCTGGCATAGAACGCGTGCGTACACGAGTAGGTAAATTTTTATGTCCAGCCATCTGTAGGTTACTGCGCATGAAAATAATAACGTTTTGAGGCAGTTAGCGGTGTTAGCGAGCGGGATGATGGATTTCATGAGAGTTAGAAAGGATTCAATGTGCGAAAATAAGCAAAGTGAGAAATTTTTCAATGAAAAAAAAAATTTATTGTTTTTTTTGCGTAGTCGCAACTTTAGTTAGAACTTTGAAGAGCAACTGGGTACTTTAAATTAATATTTCCAACTACAAAAATTATATATTAATTTATGGCAAGCATTCCAGTCCAAACAGCTTAAATGGCTTTTGGGTCAAACTTATATGGAAAATTACCAAATCAATCGAAGATGGAAACATTTGACTCGCACTTCTTGGCTAACTACGCGAGCTCTCAGACGTTGGAATTAGTCGCACTGGAAATTCCACGTTCAGTGTTTTCGTGGTATCACTAAGCACCATCCCCTAATTATCCAAGTGGTAGCCTCCTCAACCTAACTTCACTTAAACATACTTTTAATGCTGCCAAGCTTCGGAAGTTGGTTAACGTATGAAACTCTACGTAAACGAATGCCTTCCTTACACTGAAATATATATGTGTAGTTTGAGTGCATTAGTGAACCTCCAAAACCTCCGGAACCTCCTCTTCTATCACTTCATTTTCAAAACTCAACACAGTATTCGCCAAATTATTGTAATGCGGGAGAGAACTGTATTTTAAATTTAAAAACGCAATAAACAAAACTTAACTTCTGAAAAGCTATAGCTCAAATAAAAACCCGCTTCAGTTATTTTTTTGTTTGCCAAGTGCCTTTGAGTACATCATGAATTTCCACATGTGCAGTATGCATATTAGGGTGGTCCAAAAACAGTACAGTCGGAATTGTAATATTGTTCTATATTGAAAAAAGTGTACCCCTATTTTTTATTTTGAAATAAAAAAATATTTAGAGGTCGCTCAAAGCGCTCAAAGCTTTCCAAATAATTTTATATGGGAAAAAACAACTTTTCGTAGAAATGGTTTAAAATTCTTTAAAACCAATATTTTGCGATCGGAAAGCTCTGGTTCTCTTCAGGAGACTTTCAATATTAACACACAATTGTTTATTTAACCATTTTTCAATACTAAGGTTTTTTTATTGGCATTTTTCGGGGTTTTTGTGGGTTTTTGGCGGACCTATAAATTATAGTTGCGATGGAAAATGGTTAAATAAACAATTGGGTATTATTACTGGAAATCTCTTGCACATAAACATAGTTTTCAGATAGAAAAATATTGATTTTTAAGAATTCTATACCTTTTCTACGAAAATTTGTTTTTGGAAACCTTTGAGCGCTTTGAGCGACCTCTAAATATTATTTGATTTCAAAACAAAAAAATAAAGGTATATATTTTTCGATATAGAATAATATTAGGGGGGGGAGAGCATTACAATTCCGACTTAACTTTTTCACATGCATTTTTGGTCCACCCTAATGCATATGCATTTGTAGTGGTAACTTTTGTTGCAGCGAAAACAGCTAGCTCTATCCAAACCTGAGCTTGTAAAATCAAATAATATTGAAAAATTGCATAGCCAGTGGCATGTTGCATAACTGCCATGGAAATAAATTTCGGAAATTTTTACGGTTCCACAGGCGTGTGCTTTGAAGTAGAAACATGAACAGCAAAACACACAAAATAAACTAAAGATAAAATTAAAGCTGAAAGCAGCAAAATTCAATAAAAGATCAATTATGAAAAAAAAATTCTTAAAAATTTAGCAAAGTACGAGTGTAAGCAAATTTAAAAGCGTGAATCCGCAAAAGCACTAAACTTGAAAATTGAATTAAATTTTAATGAAGGCATGATGGATCCACCGAGCTAGGAATATGTACATACGAAACACAAAAAAGTGAATGAGAAAAAGGAAAACAGAGGTAACAGCGTGTAATGTAGGAATACTAGGTGTTGGTACGGACGGTTGATAGTGAGGGTGAAACTAAAGTATGATGAAAGTGAGGCGGTAGAAGTGAAGCTGATGGCTTTGGCTGTATGTAGTAAGTATAGAGTGGTTAAGCGATTTTGATTACTCTGCTGATTGTGAAATGACTTTAATGACATTGATAGAGGCTATGAGCGCTGAACGAAATCTCAATGATGGATTCCGATGGACGAACGTACTTGGACTTACTCGTACACACACACACACACACACAAATAAAATTGAGAATGAATATGTATGTATGTATGTATGTTGACTTTTCAAATGAAAATTAAAACCAATCAATTGATAAAGAGACAGTAAAAGCGGACAGACACAGACAGAGAGAAGCAGAGACAATTACACATAGGGAAATGAACACTAAATGAATACTAAAAGCGCCCGCAAATAAAGTTGAATGAAATCTAATTAAATAACAGCAAACGAAGCAAAAGTTAGTTAAATCATAAAATTGTTTCGAATTTGAGTGAAAATTTTTACGTAAGCAGCGTGTACAAAAAAAAAAACGACAACAAATGCGCGGATGGATACATTTAAAAGGGTAAGGCAAGAATTTTAAATTTTGTTTTTAATGCTTTACTGTTTAGTATTTAACTGAGTTTTTCGCGAGATTTTTATGTATATCCTATTTCCTAGATGCTATTCTAATGCAAATTGATTTGTGTACTCACCAATACTTGTATCGTAGGCATGCAAATACTCTGAAGTCATAAATTGAGAGACCAAAGAGCTTTTGCCCACTGCCGGGCCACCGAGCATCAGGACTCTGTGCGCGACAAAGAGAGAAAACATTGAAAGTTATGTTAAAGTTTATAATAATTAAGTCTCATATTTTGTTTATCTGACATTGTTAGTTACAACTACATAGAGGTAAAATCATAAACTTTTAAAAAACGTTTGAATATTTTTTGTAAACATAATTTTTAAGAGCTTTTGGTAAAATTCTTCTGTCTTATAAAATAAGCGGGTCAATCAAGTGGTCTTCTAAGAATAAAATGCCTTAATTATTTAAAAAAAAAAAATCCTTAAATGTTGCTGAGATAAAAAAAAAATTGTTTATCTATAGATATGAAATAATGTGTATCTGAGAGCATAATAGAACTAAAAAAGTATTTTAATCCACATAACTAAAGACCGCACAGGAGGTATTTCATTAAACCATAAATTATTATTCTTGCAAAAGGCCAGTTTGATAAAAAAAAATCTGTTATTTTAATTTTTTCATTGCATTGAGCTCCTATTCGCTATAACCCTCTGACGTGGTAGTCTGACAGACACCGAAGATTCGACATTTTTCCCGAGCTTCAATATCATTGATTACTAAATACGCCTATTTTTCGACATATAGTTTATTTATATGACTATTTCATTAATAAGTGCTTAAAATATTGATAGAATTTTCAGTTTAAATCTAAAAAAGGTCATTCATAAATATCGAATATATATTTTTTGATCTGCAAAATTGGTGTCTGATAGACTACACGTCAATGTTTACAAGTACCGTTATCGGAAAACTTATCGATATACATAAGTAATTTTCGATAAATACGTATGTATGTCGACATCATCCTTTTAACATTTATCGACATTATAAACGGTGCATTTACCGTTAGCGTCAACCTTTTATTTCCAATATATTTATCGATAGTGTCATCGATGACGTTATTGAAAAATTGTCCATATACCTACATATATACATATATGTGAGTAATGCAGGAGGTGTATATTGGATACATATTTGCATTGACGAGCCATCGGGAATATGCAGAAAGCTTATGAGGACGAAACTCTCAAACCCGCCAATGTGAGACTTAGACTTAACTACGATCTTCACGGTACTAACGTCAGATATTTCTCCTGAAAGTAGATTTGGGCACTCGGCCCAATTGCCAGTTTCCGTCTTGGCGCGACACCATTTACTGTTAGTCACTCAGCCAGCCTTGTGAATAAAATGTAAGCCCCAAAATCCAAGCAGGTTAGCAGTAAGGTTCGTGCGCCTCAATGTACGTTCGGAGTCTTAATTAATCGCAAACATTGCTGCATCAGCTATTGGTGATAACCCGTATAACTACTTCTTTTGGCCTAACATGGAAGGCACCTCTTCATAAAAATGGAGGCAACTGCAGTTTTAAGCCGCATCTGACAGTTGGTTTTTATGAAAGGCTTTTAATGGTTGAAATGCAGTCGGAATAGTTCCATCTTAAAGACTTGTGGTTGAAGAAAGGTAAGCTCGGAACCTTAGAATTTATAGATTTTTTTTGCAGTCACTACATCCTGCGGCTCTGAGTCTATCAATGGATCGGGGAAGTGATTGCCAATCATAACGAAAATTTCCTTATGTTGAAGGAAAACGTACAAATTCGTATCAGCAAGAAAAGGTTGAGAATAATAATACATTTTAATGTATTGTTTCAAGTCGATAATATTCAATTAAAAAGCTGTGCAGCATCGACTTGCATATATAATTATAATTAAAAAGCTGAAGATTGATGTTTTCCTCACTTAAACTATCGAATTGATACCTAGGTTGCATGAAAATATTTACATTCCATACGTGCCTCTAATACGAGTATTCATACAACAAATTAAGAAAATCTCTCTGAATCGCCTTTAATTAAATTTGTTCGCACATACTTAAAGACTAGCAGCAGCACCTGTACATATTTACTTTAATACCGGTGTAGTATGTTTAAGTACCACTTCTATTTAAAAGCAAAAAAAATATATAGATATATAATAAAAATAAAGATAAAAGAACTCACCTGTATGGTCCACTGCCTGGAT
>NW_016159549.1:0-3044 GCF_001687245.7 Rhagoletis zephyria
AAAAAAAAATTCATATTAATTAAAAAAATTTAATTTTAAGCAGAGATAAGAGTTTCTACAAAGCTTTATAGCTGAATAAATTCCAACGCTACCAGGGTACCTAGAATTCCGGTTACAAGATGTGGTGATATTTTTGGTTACAAAATTTCCCGGCTACAAAAGTTCAAAACTTTGTTCTTTGTATGTATGTGTAATTCTACATAAGCAAATTTGGGTCTTGTTTTTTTGTCACAACTAAAATTCTATACAAAATACATGAAACAACATTTCTTACATATCTCCATTTTAATTAAAATTTTTATTAAAATAATTAGCCACTCACAAAATTGAGACTTTCTAAAAAAATTTCACATTATTATACCAAAGTTTAATGGGCTTTATGGGCTTTATGCATACTCGATTTATTTTTTAACTCCTATTAAAAAGTTTGCAATTTTTCATGAAGTTTTGCAGAATTCTTCTAATTTTCCTACAAAAATTTTCGTACAATTTTCACATTTAGATTTATATGGTATTTCTTAAAGTATAAGCCAATTTTAATAAAAAACTTACAAAAAATTCTTATCTAGAAAACTGTTATGAATATTAAAAAAAATACCAGATACTTTTTTGTTTTAATTCAATTAAAATTTTAATGTAAATGGAAATCTGCAATGAATTTCAGTTGTAGGAAAAATATTAAATACAAGTTTTATTTTAACTTATAAGAAAATGTGAAAACTTTCACTATTTCGTACTTTGGCGAATGTTTAAGAAAAAAGAGGAGTCCAAAAATAAATTTCTTATACCAAAAACCGCTTGTAGCATGGTTTTATTCTTTACGACACTACAGAAAAAAGGCTAAGAAAACAAAAACTATTTTCGCAATTTGGCGATTCCCAAATTGATTTTATAGAAAGGAAAAAATTAGAGAGTTGCCACCTATTTGAAATGTTCAGTTTAAGTAAATTGATAAGGTAAAGGAAATATTGCAATATGGCCGTCAAAAGAACGGGGCTTAAGAAAGCTTACAGCTCAAAATAACTTTAGGGAAAGTTGCCACCTGTTTGAAAATTTTAATTCGATTTAATTGATAAAATAAATAAAATATTACAATATGGGCATCCAACTAAACAGGTTTAGGAAAGTTTACTTTCGAAAATATTTTTGAGGAGGGTTGCCATATGTTTGAAAAATTGTGTTCAATTAAATTGATAAAATAAATGAAATATTACTATACGGGTATCAAACAACACGAAAATACTTTTAAGTGCCGTTTTTACACTGGGGGAATAACTAAAATTCGGTAGTTAACTTTAAATTTTTGTACGGAAAACCTGTAGTCCACTGCCGCATGAGAGTTCACTCGCCACTGTAAAAACTGCTGGGTATTCGCTAGTTTCATCAAAAGAAGGCCAGGCCCATTTGCCAAATTTTTTTAAAGATTCGCGTTTTTTGTAAAGAATTGCTCTTTAAGTCAATCTTGGGCGATTTCACTGCAGTAATTACTGTTATACCTTATACCAGTTATTGAAATCCTCACAAAAACCTTTACATGAGAAGTAGCCGTAATTAAATTCCGCCAATACCATCAATTGGTATCGTGTGCACAAACATTCATAACTCCATCGATTTCTCTCCCAATTTTGAGCTTATAGTTAGTACATATTCCTTTGCGGTACAGTGATCTTGTGTTTCATACACAAATTAATGGTTTCAATGTATTTTCCGCTACATATAAATGAGCGAGTTCGGGACCTTAACTATTCGTGGTTTATCAGAGAAACCGCTTTCGTATAGCAATTTCCTGTCACTGATAATCAACTATAAATTCCAGTTTAATCTATGGCACAGCAGCAATAAAGAGGTGCATATTATGGTCAGTCCACAAAAACTCATACATCTACAGAACTATACGCGCGCCTATAGCCTGCCTTTGGAAGTTATGGTCTCCAATGTGCAGAGGTAAGTACAAAGGGGAAACTTAATGCAGATAAGGCCAAAAACAACGTTTTTAATAAAATAATATCTCTCTCTAAACCCAAGTCTTATCGATGGTGAACAACCCGCAAAATCTACAGACGATAGCACCTTCGGCTGGACACGCTATTATCCCTTATCAGCAATTGAAGTATTCCTCGACGAAATACTGGCGAAATACCCCGCAGTTACGACTGAAATAAATATTGGCACATCCTATGAAGGACGCAAGATACGCGGCATTAAGATCTCTTACAAGGAGGGTAATCCTGGTATCTTCATCGAAGCGAACATACATGCGCGCGAATGGATCACCTCAGCGACAGCTACTTGGTTAATCAATGAACTGCTGTCTTCCACCGACGAGGAAGTACGTAGTTTAGCTGAGAATCACGACTGGTATATTGTGCCAGTCTTAAATGTGGATGGTTTTACGTACACGCACGAAACGGTATTTAGTTTTGTTACAAAATTAATTAAATTGAAATAATTGAAATTTCCGCTTAACTAATTACTATTTGTATTTCTTTTCGCAGAATCGCATGTGGCGTAAGACACGCCAACCAGTGGAGGGCTCAGCGTGTATTGGTGCTGATCCGAATCGTAACTATAATTCTCATTGGATGGAAAGCAACGGTGCGTCCTCGAATCCTTGCGATGAGACCTATGGCGGTCCGGAGCCTTTTTCCGAACCCGAGGTTAAGGCGCTCGCCGATTATGTTACTAGCATTAAGGAACGTCTAAATATTATGCTCGCCTTTCATTCGTATAGTCAAGTGCTGCTCTCTCCTTATGGCTGGACAAGTGAGCTTCCTGAAAATCATAATGATTTGACAGAAGTGGCAAAAGCTTACTCAGATGCGGTCAAGGAGTTACCCTACGACACGGTTTATACTTACGGCTCTACAGCGAATGAAATGTGTAAGTGTAAGAAACCTAACTATTGTATTATTATTACTCTAGTTACTCTGCAAAAAATAAAGGGTGGTTGGATCGGAAGATTTCGGGATACGTTGCATAGTAGAATGTGACTACTTAATAGCACTGTTGATCTTTTATAGTTTCAGATTTTTTAAGCGAATATT
>NW_016159549.1:3144-49215 GCF_001687245.7 Rhagoletis zephyria
TATTTGTAAGTACAAAATATGTGCGTTCCGATTTGTATTTGTGTTTTTTTTTGTTTTGACATCTCCACGTACTACTGTGAGTAAACAAAGAATAAGACCGACAAAACAAAATCTTTACGAAATACACGAAAAGAAATAGGGAAAAATAAACAAATATGTAAGTGTATACTAAGCCGGACCCAGGAGGGGAGCTTATCATTTGTTGGAATTTATTATTGCTTGATATTTTACAATATGTAAGTATTTTAAAATTTCCGGATATTCTCCGCTAAAGAGAGTATGAGAATTTAAAATTCTGTTTACTAAATATCCGAGGAAGCTAATTACCTGGACGTTGCTCAATTGAAAAATTGTGATTTTCGACCATTAAAATAACCGGGTAAAACAATTTATGTAAGCATTTTTGTATGCAGTGTCGAATTCTACTGACAGTTATAGTTTTCAACAAGATCACTCTTAACGCGGTGCCAAATATATAATGTTGCGGAGTCACCTCTAATTACGGTGACCATATATCTGAAGTAAAGGTACAGTACACATTCTTATTATCTACATATGTACATTAGGGTGGTCAACAAAAAAAAGTAAAGTCAGGGTTTTAATGCTCTCACCCCCTAGGATTGTTCTATACCGAAAACATATACCCCTGTTTTTTGTTTTCAAGTAAAAAAATATTTAGAGGTCGCTCAAAGCGATTAAAGTTATCCATGTATATTTTATATAGAATTCTTGAAAATCAATATTTTTGGATCGGAAAAGTCTGTATCTCTTTAAGAGACTGGCAATAATAATACCCAACTGCTTATTTAATCATTTTTTAATATAATCTATTTTTCAAAGGGCCCCAAAAATCCCAGAAAAGGCAATGGGGTGACCCATAAAATACGTTTAGTTTTAAAAATGGTTAGATAAATAAACAATTGGGTACTATTCTTAAACGCCTTTCTTTCTTAAGAATTCTATAGATGAAAAACTTTGATCGCTTTAAGCGACCTTTTAAATATTTTTTGATTCCAGAAAAAAACCAGGATACATTTTTTCGATATAGCATTGTTCTTGCTCTTGGGGGTGGGGGCATCCAAAGGAATCGTAATATTAAGAAAAGAGTGCAAACAAAAGAGTGGTCTTACAGCCACATATGGCGCATGAGCTATAACTGGAACTTCAGGATTTTTGGGTAACTTAAAGGTCCAAAGGCAAAGGCTTAATCTTAACTGCGATTTTTATAAACTTCAAAATTCAAAATTATAATTTTTTTGTTCAAACACCTCGATTAGTTTTTTCGATATTTTTATGAAAGATTCGATTTTGTTCGGAACTTGTCTGTGTTTTTCGGAACTTTATTATATATTTTCAATATTGTTGGGAACTTTTAAGAATTTTCGAAAATTTTCTGGAGTTTTTCCGATTTTTCATTGCTACATATTTCCGAAAAGTTTTTAAAAGTTTTTTATTGTTTTGGGACTTTTCAAAATGTTTCAAAACTTGTATGGACTTTTCAGGATACATATTTTGTGTTTGGTATACTGCCCAATTTTTTGACGTTGTATTGTTTTTATAGTGCTGGCCAGGTAATTCTGCGATAACTCATGTTTTAGTATTCAGGATTTTTCTAACTTTTCGTAATTTTTTGGCACCATTCTAAATTTTTTGGGGGTTTTTCTAAAACGTTTAGTTCCAGAAGTGCACTAAATTTTTACTTTGCTGTTTAAAAATGCTTAGAAAACAAAAGTTGTCATCTGTTATCAGCAGGCAAACTTAACCTAATGTGGCAATACGATATCGTATGTGAGGATTCGAGCCCATCATTCGATTCGATTATCGAGAATAGATTTTTTTACAACCAAAATACAAAAGAATACTCGGTTTAATAATGAAATACATGCAAAGCAACAAGAAAGAGTTCGTTATGTACATATGTCGCTAATTGGAAATTTTTATCGAGCTTAATGTTCTTTTGCCACTGGGTTACAAAGAAACGAAGCTAATATGATTTTTGTTAACTGACCCCCCTTTAATAAATATCTTCGTCGGCCATTGTGTGCGCAGACTTACATCCGCACATAGGTACATACATATGTAAGTTGTCAGTGCTATAAAGTGCAACAACAACCGAACACGCAATTAAATTAAATCACAACAAAATCAACGAAGACGCATACAAACTTCAAAAACAACAAAACCCATACCAACTTATTAAAAAAAAAAATAACAAATAAGTCAAACATGTGGAAAATACAACATATTAAGTATACACACAGTGACTCAAACAAGTGTTCTCGTGATGATTTTTTTCTTAATATTCACAACATTTTTCAACTACATTTATTATTGTTTGTTTTTTTGTTTTTCTAGAAAAATATTGTCGGCCGCTGTGGCAAACCTCGGAGGGTATTTCTGCCATGAAAAGCACCTTCTCATAAAAATACAATCGCCGTTCGGAGTCGCCGTAAAACTGTTGGTCTCCTCGGAGGAGAAGCTCGGCCAAACACTAATATATGTGTAAGCGCCAATCTATTATTTATTATTATTAGAAACATATTGTCAAAGCTTTAGCCAAAACCATATAAATCAATGTTAAAGACTATATATCAAATTAAGGAAAATTCAACAAATTATCATCAAAATTTCGTGCTTTTTAATCTGAAAAATTTTGATGAAAATTTCTTGAATTTTCCATAAAGTTTGAAAACTTGATTTATATAGTTTTGGCCAAAGCTTGAACAATATTTTTACAGAAAATAACAAAAAAAAAATTAACTGAAAAAACATTGTGCATATTTAAAAAAAACATCAACACGTGAATACTTGTTTGTGTTACTGTATATGTACAATCAGTTCGAAGAAGATATTGAGCACGGTTTAAAGACAAAATTAAAAAAAAAACAAATAAAAATAAAAATCACATAAAAAACCCATTAAAAAATTATTTTACTTTGCCATACACTCCTCTGAGCTTTGTTTGGCGCTAAGCGCTGACCATTCGCAATCGAACTGTTGCCGCGAGCGGTTGGTTGAGTTTTGTTTTCGATCGTTCAAACTTGAATTTAACGCGTTTGGAAATTTTACAAACCATTTTAAGTGTTAATTGTAAAGTGGTTTTTTGATAAAGTGCATGTATACATACTAAACACATATGTACATATATACACCGTGAAATAATTATTTACTTTGTTGATTAGTAGGCGCACATTTGTAGGCATATTGTGTACTTAAGTGCATTATTATTATTTTTTTGTGATTTGTTGTATAGACTTACTTAAATCTGTAAGTCGTACTGATATTTGTGCAGGAAACTGAAGTCTGATATTTATTGCTGGCTTAGTCGTAAGCAATCGCAGTTGAATGCTTACAAGCATGAATAATTAATTTAAAACGTACATACTTATACAGTGTACATATGTACATATTTACATTGGTATATACATATATATGTAGAAAAATATACCTAGTATATTTTCACAGTGACAACTGTGCATTAGCTATTGTTTAATTGATTAGTAACTTAATATGCCTAACGCTCGATGCGAATGCTTGCTTTGTACATACATATGGACATAGAAACAAAGTTAGTATGCCACACGCTGTGTATATTGCCGGCAAATGGGCCTTTTAGGCCGCGCACAGTGGTCGGAAAATTCATTTTTTGGCGAAAAAAAACACATTTTATCAAAAAAAAAAATATGATTGCTTATTCCATTTCAGAAAACATAAGGGAATTCAGAAATGAATGTTATTTTAGGTGAAAGTTGTAAGTTTGTTCATAATATTGCGCCAATCGCAAAAA
Source organism: Rhagoletis zephyria (assembly GCF_001687245.7). Classification (NCBI taxonomy): domain Eukaryota; kingdom Metazoa; phylum Arthropoda; class Insecta; order Diptera; family Tephritidae; genus Rhagoletis; species Rhagoletis zephyria. Next base: position 6,932 of record NW_016159549.1, read on the forward strand.
GTATTCGTTTACTAAATGTGTAGAAAAATTTTACTATGTTTTTAAAGCTTAAAATTTTACGTTTTCCTCACTAAAAATCAGATTGTTTTGTTAAAATTAATTGAAATTTTTTATATCAAAAAGTTTGATTTTTATTTAGTTATAACCAGGTCATTAGGTCAGCCGCAACTCCCAAAATTTAAAATCGACATAAAATTTGTGATCAGCTACTTTTAAAATCTATGGGAAGTCGTTTTAAGAAATTTTGTGTTAATTTTTAGAGAAAGTGACAGTTCAAATTTAACCCAAACTTCGTGATCAGCGAATCCTAAAATCTAAGGGAGTTCACTTTTATGATTTTTTTTTATTTTTAGAAGCAGATGTGACAGCTATCAGTAGTCAAAGTTTAAATGTGACTTGAAACCTAATGCTTTTTTTTAATTTTCGGAGAAAGTGACAATTGTTTTGACAGCTGTGAACAGTCAAAGTTTAAATTTGACCTGATCAACGAGTTGTAAAGCGTAATGTGGGTAACTTTTAGTTAGTTTATTTCTATTTTTAGAGCAAACGACAGTTGATTTAACAGCTGTCAACTGTCAAAATATAAATGTTATGGCATATTTGGATTCATAACGAAATGACATTCACATCGGCGCAGTTTTCTAATTTTTCGCGAAAAACATAGTTTTCCGACCACTGTGCCACGTCAAAACTTTAAAGATTGCAACTTTATTTTAAAATTTTAATAAAGAAATGGTTTTATTTTTTTTTTATAAAATAATAAGAGTATGCCAACTCAGTAAAAAGGATTTTTTTTTTAAATTTCGAATTTGCTTTAATTTCTTCGTGTGTCCTATATACTTATGTATGTATGTATGTATGTATGTATGCTCGCAACTAATTGCCAATAAGCTTAATTGTACTGATGGCAGTGTATTTGTATGTATGTATATGAACAGACCGGATTTAAAAATATCGTATAAAATAAACAGAAGAAAAGTTCAAGCATAAATTAAAAGTAAAAGAAATCGAAAGATAACAAGATGACGCGACGGCTTTGTGTAGCTGCGCTTGGACTTCTACAAATTGTGGCGTTCGTATATGCGGCGGGGTGAGTATTTGCATTCTTTTAAATGAATTTAGTTATTTTCGCAGCACTGAACACTAATGGCCGTAATTATAAAAAATTTTCATTTTTTATTTTTTTTTTTTTGTATGAGTTACCCGAAAAGAAGCATCGTTGAGAAGCTTCACTGACTCTCGTACTGCTTGTAGTTTAGTTTTCTACTTCATTTCTTAAGTAGGTAATCCTAGGAAGCGGGCCTCCCAGTAAAGATGCTTCTAAATCTGCAGAATTCATTCACGCTTTCGCAGACGTTTTCCATGAAACATTTTTTGTCTTTCTTATTTCCAGTCCAGCTTTATAAAGTTCGCCCCTCAGCAGGCAACTTGCTTTTCCGAGCTCTATTATAGAGTCGACTGTTTGGCGCCATCAGCGCTTTGTTTACAACTTTTCGCATGTATTTAAAATTTCACAGAAGAAAACATAATTAACTCTAATTGGCGTTCGAATATGTAGAGAGCGAAAAAAACAACAAGAAAGTAGGTACTAAGCCAATTAGCAGATAAATTTACACCGCAGTCATGAATATTCTAGAATCTAGACGAATTGTGAGTGAACTTGGAAGCTGTACATATATATGTACAGTTGTCCACAAAATAATAGTAGTGCGATATTTTGATAAGTTTTGGCTATTTGTCTTTTGTTTATTTTATGTTTATTATTTTTTTTAAAAAGTCTAGCTGGTTGTACAACAAACTCCATATAAATTTTTATTTCAAACTTCAGTGCCCCCCATATTAAAGAAAATTGTCGAACACACTTTTTATGGAAAAAAACATAAAAAAAATTCTCAAAAATCCACGGGATTTTTCACCAACTTGAAACTTGCACTTCATCAGACTAAAATTAAATCGGCTACAAAACTGCATACCACAATTTTTTCTAAAGATTCTGATTAAAGAGTTTGAAATTTTGGTGAAAATTTGCAGAATTTTGTTAATTTTTGCACAAAGTTTGAAATGTAATTGTATATGGTGTTTGTTTTATAACCAATTAGGCTTTTCTAAAAAAATAGTACACATAAAATAAACGAAAGGCAAATAGCCAAAACAGACTATTTTGTGGGCAACTGTATGTACGTATGTCACTAGGTACGCAATTCACTAAACATATGCAATTTTTAGAAATGCGCAAAAATAAAAAATTTTATGATTAATTGCGCCGGGTAAATTTTTATCTGTATAAAGTTCAAACGCTTTCAATATCGAGCTGGTTCTTGTAGAGCTGAATGTGAAATTCTGGTAACCGTGCATTTGAGATATCGACGCTTTTAAATGGCTACAAAGGTGGCGTATGCGACGGAGAAGAACCCATATCAGTATATAGATGCGAAGTTCACACTGTCCTACTGCAAATCAAGACGATTTGGTGGCGAAGAGATTTAGTCTCAGGGACACTGAGAAGAAAAATTAGCCATATTCTCTTGATTTCAAGCTAAAACACATTTGTTTTTCCGCCAAACCACCTTATATTTACTCTAATCAGATTTATTTTAGGTGAATTTTTCGCTTGAACATGATTTTGTTCTGCACTTCACAGATCTTTTTTCGGCATTGAGAAAAATCTAAAAAAAAAAACAATCAACAATGTCTAATGGCATTCGAACCCGGGCCATACCTAGAAGCAAACAAATAGTAGCAAGCCACTTGTTTATGTTTGTTTAAAAAACTATTTTCCTGTTCAAAAATTTCTAATATCGCTAATATGGAAAAACGAAAAATGGCACTGTTTGAAAAAATCAAGTTACTTTTTTCTTAGCGGTTGGAATCTCAGGGGTATTTACCCAATCAAGAAGGGAAATCATCTCGTTTGCGCCAATTAATCCGAGATAAGTGGCTGCAGTGGAGGATAAAAGCCGTTGGGATTAATTAATTAATTAATTAAAGTCCTAATACAAAGCATTTATATCCCCAACAAATTATTAGATATACAATAAAAGCTTAGTTTGTCCAGTTTTGCTGAAAGAAATACTGATCTCAAGACATTTTTAAGACAAAGAAGTCAAAACGATAACCCAATAAACTTTTCACACGAGAGCAAATTCAGCAGCTTATTTAAAAAATTGTTTCCGTTAATTCCTTAGAATAACTAATTATACAATTGCAAAAAATTTTAAGACTTTCTTATGTTTCCTATGGCAGAAAAACCTAATAGTTCCCAGAACCCGCAAGGGCAATAAAATAATTTACATTTCCTACATGATTTGCATTTTAGTGACGACACTCAATGACAAACAAGTGAAAAAAAATTAAAAAAAATTTAACCAAACAAAAAAACATTATTTTTGCTTTGTGTGTCGGGAATTCCCTTTCGCTTCGCAATTGCTTATAAAAAGTGCGCACGTAGCATCCAACTATTAAAATTTGAATGTTGCTGGCACGTACAGAGGTATATGTAAATGCGATTGCCCTGCAAGAAATGGAAAGAGTGTGAACAGAACGACGAAACAATCGCAAGACAAAAGGTCAACTGAATAATAAAATATTTTAAATTTATTAAGGAATACAGAACTGCTTTAACTGACGCGAGCGGAAGAAAATGATTTATTGCTATAGAGTCGTATTGATAAAATTTGAAAAAAAAAATCAATAGATTCTTCACAAAATTCCGGTATAAAAGTATATTTTGCACTAATTTGCAATCAAATTAAAAATTAATAAAAATTTACACTCCGTTAATTTCATTTGAAGTTCATAAGCTGTCGTTTCCTTTTATTTTTGAGTCGTTATGAAAATGCAAGACCATACGAGAAATCCAACCTGTACCACAAGCGTACTTTTTCCCTAAGTGACTCCACTTACTCACGCTCAGTGTACAGACAGGTCCTTCTGCATTTCACTTCAGCTGTTCTTATAATTGCAAAATATATCGATCGATGATATAAAACATTATTTAAAATCACCTCAATGCCAAGTGATGTGTGTCAATTTCCTATAGGGTGTTTACTTACATATATTTATGATTGTAAGCATCAGTTGCTATCGTTTTTTTTTTTGGTTTTGATGCCCGACAGACATCAGCTTTTAAAAAATAGTAAACATTGCAAGACAAATCAAATTTCATGATACATCAATCGTGCATTAGTGCTTTGAACAACAATCACATAAATAAACGTACATTAGGGTGCTTCAGAGCATTAGGGGAATATAATATATTTTATATGTATACATAATTTTTTCGTTTTGCTCTAGGTAACGTAAATACAAGGTTTGATTGGAGTAGGTTGACGATAATATATTAATACTGGAAGTTGAACATTTATCGTATTTCGGTTTTCATGAATGCCGTTAAGTTGACTAAAGTTTCGATTTGAGTATTGGTTTTGTATAGTTCACCTTGATCTTCCAGAAACCATAGTTAATATGGTTAATGCTTCTTGCCAAAAAAAGCCAAGCATTCGGTTTTGAGATTCTGCACTATCTGTATTGTTGTTCAACCCATCTGTCACTCTATATAAAATGGAACATCTGTCTTCCCTGAATCGTTATGGGAGATCTCAGACTTCAACAACTTCCCAATCATCGGTCGCAGCATTATATAGCACCGCGGATCTACTTTTGCCACATGTTGAGATCGGATTGGTTGGCTTGCCTTGATTTGCCTTGAACAATGTGCTTGAGACCCTCTTTCTTTGTACCTTGGAAGCCCAGATTCTTTATTAATTTAAGACGACGTGCCTTTAGGAAGGTGTGCTCAGGTGAAACCATTGGCCGTACTACAGGTAAACAACCTGAATCTGAACCAACATTGTTCCGCTCGGTGAATACAGTACCGGCCTCAAGGTTCTTTCAGCTATTGTGAACTCGAATTTGGGCTTCCCGTTACCGTACCAGGTATTAATGTTGGTGAGGGTAGTTGTATCTGCTACATTATTTCCATGGAAAAGCTGCTGTTGCACGTGCCTTAGCAAGGATAAGCTGTTGGAGCTCGCCCCGAGCTATGGGCACGCCAGTATTCTAAAATGCTTCGAGTTCCTACTCGAACATACCACTGCACGGCGATTTTGGATCCAAAGGGATCTTTCACCACCCATGTTCCAGCGAGAGAGGACTGGGAGAGGTGCAGTATCTGAAAAAGCGATCCTTTAGACGTATTTATTATTAGAGCAAAGCTGAATGGGAGGGCGCGAAGAGCTCTCGATCAACAATAAATTAAGGCTACCTGAATGTGGTTATTAAATCCCACAGTCTAGCAGCTATCAATTGTCTTGGCTCCCTAATGGTTCGTTCAGGTGCGATAAAGGATTGTTTGATCTTCTTCTTGAAGCTGCATGGCAGATGATGTAAAGACAGGGAACCCTTGAGCAAGCGCTCCCGGGAGAGAAATACTGGGTGTTCCTCTGAACTAATGTGGTGTACTCATGGATAGATGGGGGTTTGCTCAGTTCAGCGTTCGCTGGACGAACACCTTGGAATGTAAGGGATCTAAATGCGTCTGGCCACGTGTAGACCGTAGGCGGTCTGGGGAGCTCTTAACGCAAAGCAAGTTACACGTCTCACTGTTGATGGGAGTTGTAACTGGTCATTGCGTGATAGGTAAGGCTGAATGTCATCGATGACCCGTACTGCACCGGCTGCATGGTGGACGATGAACTGGAATCATCTCAACACCTCTATTCCCTTCTTTCCTTCTGAACCAGTTATGGAGACCAATATCGAAGGCTCGTTGGGGATCCTTAAAAAAAAGAAGAAAAATGGTTATTTCTTTGGAATAAAGAATGGAATTTGTTTATTTTAAACGATTAGAATAAAAAACAGGTAAAAAAAAGATTTGTTTATTATTCTGAAATACACATTCAGCTATGATTTGCTGTAATTAGAATTTAAACAATTATATGGATATATGAAGTTGAATTAATATTTAAATATAATCTCCATTGTGTGAAGGAACGCTCATTAGGCACATTAAATTAAGCAATTCAATAAATAAAAAAACGAATAAATGTTCAAAATCTCATACCTATTCGCGTTTATACACGTGCTACTACAGCAAAAGCCAGGCTTAGAAACCAGGTTACGGCACTGAATATGTACATAAATTAAATGGCCATAGACTTTTTCCTCAAGCTAAAAAAGTTTCATAATTCATCGCTTTCTTTTTGCTTGCCCTCGAAATACTTAAAACAATTATCGAATGCAAATAGGGTGAGCTACGAAAAAAGAAACCCAAAGTAGCAAGTCAAGAGGTTATCAAGTATAAGTTTTACCCTATTGACTTATTGAATTCGTGAAATTAATCAATGTAAAGCTTCATTTACCTTTCGTGTGAGACAAATAGGAATAAAAAATATAGGAAAGTATTGAGCAAAAAAAAACCTTGATTTTGCAAAATTTTGTGTATATTTCTCTAACAACTTTTCGTATAGCAAACAGTAGTATTAGCAAAAAAAAAAAATGTATAAATCGACATATCGCACAAAACAGTCCGGACAGTTTGCGATAATGCGGGAGTAAACAAAATATTTTTTCACATAACAAAAACAAAAATACAGATACATACACACAGTGGCGGATTTAAATATTTGCCGCCCCTAGGCAATTCATAACTTGCCGCCCTTTTTTCACGAAAAAAAAAAATATATATATATATCAAATATGATTGTTATTGTCAGTGCTTTATTACAATATAGTAAAACACGATGTATTCTGCACTGAAATGCTTTAGAGGTTTGGACAAGTAGAATCCAATTATCAGGACATTGAAGTAGCGCTATGCGAGTATACAAAATAAAATCGCTCATCCGGAAGATTTTTTGACCTCGCGCAAGACAAACAGAAGACCATACACAGATACACTGCCTAATTTGACATACGACGGAAGCTGACCTTCAGATTATTCACGTTATGATACACTTATGAAAAACTGGTGGGCTTGGAATCAAGAATTTTCTCGAAAATGCACGCTCGTTTTTCGGCAGTGTTGTCAAGTGTGGTAACCTTTTAGATGATTCTCGTTCTCGGGGCAGCGTGTCGGCTGTTTCTTTGCGTCACGCGCAGGCGCGCCGTCAGGTTTCTAAGCCGCGTGAATGAAAGTTAAATGGAAATTTCAACGACTGCTATACTAAGGAAAAATTCGCAGCGTAATTCTAATTTTGAATTGTATTGAATGAGATGAATCATTAATAATATTTTACAGACACAAACACAATTTCAAGTGCAGCTGAATCCAAATAAATTTTTTTCTTTTAATTTAGCTGTCTTAAATTTTGCCGCCCCTTAATTCTGCCGCCCTAGGCTTCAGCCTATGTTGCCTGTACGATAAATCCGCCACTGCATACACATACAGAAGCGAAAAACCCAAATTTTTTATTTTAAGTTGCTACATTTGCAACAAAAAAATGCATACGGTTTTTTGCATATATAATTTTGATTTTGTGTGTATAATTAATTAGTATGTGCGACAATTTTAAGGCAACGGCCGATAAACCGGATTGTCTCTTATACATATTTTTTATCCTACTAAGTAATATTATAATTGTGAAAGTTTGTGTAAGTATGTATGTCTGTTGGTCTTTCGCGCTAAAAAATGGCTAAACATTTTTCAATGAAATTTGGCACACAGATCGGTTATAAATAATATGAAATAAAGCCGCTTTACAAAGTAAGTTACGTATCAAGGCGAATTTATACAAGGTGGTGTTGATGGCGAATTAAATTTTCGCCGCGGTACTACTGAATGTCAAAATGATGTGTTTGTTGTAAACAAGGCGAATTCATTTTACAACAAACACATCATTTTGACATTAAGACGTACCTCGGCGAAAATCTAAATTCGTCATCAACACCAACTTGTATAAATTCGCCTTGTTACGTATAATGCAGAGTAGTCGCTCGGAGTAGTTCGGCGCTTGGAAATAACTTCGGCTGCACGTTTTGTTGCAACTGACAACGTAATGCATCGTCGGAGGTATTCATTTTGTGCTTTACTAGTAGATGACATTGGTCATGGATGACAATTTTGGTACTAAAAACTGAAAGAAAGCATGGCTTGCCTCGTAAGGTGCTTACCTATTTTCCCAGTGGGATGTGTTAGTTAGTTACACCGACATGACTCTGACAGGACTTTGAATGATTCGACTGTGTGCAGTCAAAGGGCACAGATGACTCGCGATTAAAAGTCTGATTATGGCAACTTAACTCGCCTGTCCAAATATGAGCACAATCCATTTAAGAGAACTTTTAAGTGGCGGCCTCTACGTTACGTTAAGTTGCCATACTCTGACCTTTAGACGCATCTCCTATGGCGCCTATTAAATGGGACTCGAAAAGATTGCATGACTCTTTATTCGCGCAGAGCAGAGGTGCAATTTCTCTGGCCATGGGTCTGCTAGCGGGTCACATTATTGTAGGGAGGTACACGGAGAGTCTCGCAGTGCGCTATACTAGCTTCTTTTGGGCTGAAAAAGGGAGGAAGAGCCAGAAACCGTAAGGTATTTACTTTACGAATATCTCGCACTTTGGAGGAGAAGACTGAATTGTATACATTCATAGGTGATGGGAACTTTAAGGACCTAAGCGATATACTTACGTACATAGGTTCATATTTCTTATGAAAAGTGACAGAAGGAAAAAAATCCTTTAAATTGCTTTCGTGAAACTGGCAGTTAATGAGACAGGTACACTTATGTATGTTGACTAGGTTATTAAAATACGTACTTATATAGACCAGAAATTTCAAACTGCCAAATATACAATTTCTAATCGATATGCGTACTAATATAGCTTCATCTTTTTGCAGCCACTATTCAGTTATCGGACCCGGCACCATTCGTTCCAACTTCAAATACAATGTCGCTGTGTCTGTGCATAAGGCTGAGGGACCCTGCAAAATCGATGTTGCCATTACAGGTCCCTCGTACAATGAGACAAAAACCGTCGAAGTGCAGCCAATGTCAACGGAAAATGTGGAATTCAATGTGCCCACACTAAAAGAGGGCGACTATAATCTTACGGCAAAAGGTGTTTCTGGCATTACTTTTGAAAATACGACGAAGCTGAATTATGCCGACTACAAACCCGCTATTTTCATACAAACTGATAAGGCCACCTATAAGCCGGGTGATTTGGTGCAGTTTCGTGTGCTATTTTTGGATGCTAATACGCGTCCGGCCAAGATTGACAAGCCTATTACAATACTGATTAATGTGAGTATTTTTTTTATTTCAACTGTGTACTTAGATATTTCAAAAGTCCATAATACATATATACATACATCTAATTTTCCTTGCAGGATGGCGCACAGAACCGCATCAAACAGCTGAAAGATGTGAAGCCGACCAAGGGTGTTTATACCGGCGAATTTCAGCTCTCCGAACAGCCTGTGCTTGGCAATTGGAATATCGATGTACTCATCGATGGCCAGAATCCAGAAACGAAATCATTTGAGGTGGCCAAATATGTATTGCCCAAATTCGAAGTGTCCATTGAGACTGCCAAAGATGTGGCCATTCCTGATGGCGTCATTAAGGTGACCGTACGCTCAAAGTATACCTACGGCAAAGCGGTAAAAGGCAAAGCATCGGTTTCGATTAAACCAATATATCACTATTATGGCAACAACGATCACATGCAAGCAAATAAAACTATCGATGTCGATGGCAAGGGTCATGTAGAATTTGACTTGACTAAGGAATTAGGCATATCTAAAGAACACAGTTATGTGCCGCCACTTAAATTATTGGCCATCATGGAAGAGGAACTCACGGGGAATAAACAAAATGCCACTGCAACAGTTAACTTACACTCGGAACGTTATCGCATTGAGGGCGTCGATGTGCCATATACCTACCATCCGGGTAAACCGATAAAAATTACGGTTGTTGTGAAGAATGTGGACGGCTCGCCGGTGCGCGATACAAAGAATAAGGCAAAATTGATTGTAGATCCACCGCGTAACTATATCCTTCGTGGTTTCCGTGGCGAACCGAACGCTGAGGCCACAACTGAAAAGCCAGAAGATATGACTTTGGAATTCGAGTCGAATTTGGATGAACACGGCATGGCGTCTTTTGAGTTTACGCTACCCGAAACTGACCGATACTTCTCGATTAAATGCCAATTTTTGGATACATCAACGTACCTGAATTCAATATCGAAATTTACACAAACCATTGATGCGCCGGAATTGTTGAAGTTGACAGTGAATACGGAAAAGTGAGTGTAAAGAAAGTGGCGTAGCAAAAAATACTGATTTGTTATTCTACATATTTAATTGATATTTTATGTTGTTTTTTTTTTTTCTTCTTTTTACAGGCCACGTCTTGGTAAACCCGTTACAGTTGAAGTGAAATCCAGTGAAAGTATTCCATACTTTGTTTACACCATTGTGGCGCGCGGCAATATTGTTAAGTCGGAACACGTAGACGTGCCTGAAGGACGCAAGTCGCAACTCATTAAATTCTTGCCAACTTTTGAAATGGTGCCGAAAGCAAACGTGTACGTTCATTTTGTCTTCAATAATAATTTAGTCTTTGAAGAGAAGTCTATCGCATTCGAGAAGGAATTCGAAAACTCGGTAAGTGAATCTGAGCATTTGAGGTATTTACATTTAGCTGGGTCGAGCGTAGACGTTTGTAACAACCCCTGACAGGTAATTTTGGCCTAAGATAGTTGAAAGTCTTTTGTAAGACAATTGAAAGATAATGTTGAATATTTTGTATTGTGGCTCTGAAGTCTTAACAAAAAAATTCCATTGCCAACTTTCATGATGAAAAGTTGTTTTGACAGAAAGCAACAGCGTATTCCAAATGCAGATGTATAAGTATGTATCATTTTGCTCGCGCTGCTCAAACAGACGCAATGACCGAGTGAGCAAAACACTGGCGATAGATCCGGGGTTAGTATCCTAGCGCAGCGCTTTTATATATATTTATTAAGGTTTTTTTTATTACATTTTGCAACTTTATTGTTTTAAAGGCAAAATATTTTTTTTTTAAATTTAATGTTACTTTTATTTTTAAATTAATTTTCTTTCAAGCTTTAGACTTTATTGTTTTAAAACCAAAAATACCTTTTTGTTCTCACTTAATTTATAGAAGCTTTGTTAATTCTTTTAGTTCGATTTTGTTCTTTTTTGAATTTAGTTTTTAATTTTTAGTTATGAGAGAAATGTGTTATTTTATTTCATTTACTTATTTGAAACTTTAATTTTCCTTTTCAATTTAACTTTTATGTTTTATGGTTTTAAAACAAAATAATATTTTAAATTAATTTAAATTACGTAAACTTATATTTTTATTTTTTCTTATTTTAATGTGATTATATTTTTTAATCGATTTTAAAATAATAGTTCACTGTTTTAATAAGATTTTTTCGAATTTAATTTATAGAAACTTTCTTAAAATTTTTTAATTTATTTGTTGACTTAATTTAGTTTAATTTTCAGTTTTTAGTTTTTAAAAGAAAATATATATATTTTCTTTTAATATTTGAAAACTTAATATTTTGATTAAATTTTTGGATTTTATCGTTTTAAAAAAAAATATATATTTTTTGAATTTTCGTTGTTTTCTTTTTTGGTTGAATTTGTTTTCTTTTTTAGTGTTGTTTTAAAAAGAATTTTGTTTATTTTAATTAAGTACCTATATTGAACTTTGCTAATATTTTTTTAGTCTGGAATTTTGTTTAGTATTTGTCAATGTTTGTTTTTTTTTTTTAATTTAAATTTTAGTTTTTGTTGTTTAAATTGGAAAAATTTATATATTTTCTTAATTTCATTTGATTTTTTTGAAATTGTTTTATTTTTTGCATTTTTAAATTCAACTTTTAGATTTTATTGTTCTAAACAAAAATATTTATTCAACAATTTATTTTTATGAGCTTGAGGCCGTTTTTAATGTAAAATTATTGTGGAAAAACCACAATAGTTTACAATTGGTCGAAGTTGTTGCTGCCAATTTGGAAATCACACATCTCCCAATCACTAGGGTATGAACCAGCGACTTCGGATTACAAAGCCAGTGGTCTACCCACTGAGCTAAGTTCGGCACGTAAACTGTTGCTGCTTTTCCACTTTGTCATATGTCAACCCAACTACAATCAAGGGCAACTATTGTGGTGCTACTTAAACTTGGTTATGTGGTTGCTGTTGTTGTTTTTTCAGTTAATTTCTAGAATTTCAACTTGAAGGCACGCTCGTTCTTAAATATTTGTTCCCTTTTTTTCGGAACTGTAGTCCTTTTCTTTGTCTTGTATAAATATATGTACATACATATATACACATACCTAATTGAAATATATATATATATAAATCATTGATCAAACCACCTTTTTCTTTTTCTCTATCACAGATCGACATCAGCGCTCAGCCGCAAGCCAAACCTGGCGATGATGTGCAACTCCAAATCAAAACCGATCCTGAATCATTTGTTGGACTGTTGGGTGTCGATCAAAGTGTACTGCTGCTTAAATCCGGCAATGATATCAACAAAGATCAAATATTCAATAGTTTGAGCAACTTTGAAGCCAATACACCATGGATGCGTGGCTATGGACGCTATCCGGGCCAAGAGTCTGGTGTGGTAACAATGACAAATGCAAATTATCCCTACAATGATGGTAAGCGAAATCGAAAAAAAAAACAAATTTTTCCTTCTTTAATTTGTATAGTATTGTGTAAAACGAGGCACATACTAGTTAAATAGGTAATTATTACATACTACATATACCTCACCCCCTTTTTTTTTGGAAATGTGAACCCAAAGAATTATACCTAGTACCACTTGCACTCGCCGATGCTGAGCTAAGCGATGCCTTTTTTGAAACTGAGGTCAATGACGAACCCATACACAGAGATATTAACGATAGAACTATTGATCCCTCAGCCTATGGCATATTGCCAATACGGAAAAATTTTCTAGAATCTTGGATATGGACAATGCATAATAGGTTCGTCCACAGTGTAGTTAATTTGGAAAGGCACAAGAGAGCACTTATAATAACTATTGCTTAATACACACCGTGGTAACTGAATGCAATAATGACGGTTTCAAGCTAGCCATTGATTAATGGAGGAGCAACTGTTGTACATACATACATAATATTTAGAAATGTTGCATGTTGGGAGGAAAAGTTTTCAAATAAAATACTTGCTTTTCTAGGATTTAAAAATTTCCAAATCAAAAGGAATTTGATATTTTTAGTGCGGTGGAGGGCAACACGACTATACTTCAAGCTTGCATATACTTAAATATATTACCACTCTCGATACACAGCAAAAAAAAATTGGTACTATTTTCCCTTCTAAGACTTCTGTCAAAATAGTTCGGACAAATATTGAGACCTACGTGAACTGGACCGATTTGAAAACATCCCCAAAATTATCTTTACTTTGATTCCGTTGATAACATGTTTAAACATTTTTATGCGAACATTTTAACTTAAGGTGATATTTTTTTTTTTTTTTTTTTAAATAATTTTATTTACTCCACTATTGGATGCATTTTCAAATCGGCGCAGCTCTCGTAAATCTTAATATTTATACGAAATATATATAATATGTTTTACAATTCCCGTGGAAATATCTCCACCTTTGTTAGTGAGGCGCCCTAACATATACCTACACTAAAAGGGTCTAGGACCGCCTCTATATACCCGAGTGTTAATATTGTAAATAAGCTGCAAGTATTTGCAATTGTTGCATTGAAATTGTGGTTGAAAAGCGGCACATTTATAGTTTCTTTGCAACATATACATATGTTTAAAGCTTCTCTTGATATCCAATTTGTTTCTAGTGTTCAATCATAATCTTGAAGATATCCACGAGATAGAGTTATATTCATTGTCATCGGACGATGAAACAGACTACTCATACTCCAAAGACTCCTTAGACTCCATAGACCGTTTCGATGGTTCAACCGGTACAACACAGACTTCTGAGACTGCTCCAAAGCTGCGTACAGAATTCAACGAATTATGGATTTGGTATACAAATACAACAGCTAATCTTACTAAAGGGTTAGTTGAAGAGAGATATTTAAAGTAGAGTGTAATTGTTGTATGCATACGAAGCTGTAGGTATATTATATGGCCATGATGCGGTGTACAATGAATAAAAAACTAATCATTTCCATTAACGTGTTTGTACCTAATGCCGGATTTCCACTGGCCATTAAATGGAAACATTTTGCATGACAAATATGGGCATAAAAAAACCGGATCGTTGTGTTAAAAATTAAAGTCATTAAGTTTGCTTCCACACAGCATTGCATAATTTAAAATTTTTTGATTTTAAATCCGCTTTTAATTAAGAAATCCATTTGATTTGTGATTTGATTAATCGACAACAAAAAATTGTATTTGTGCTTTGATTTCTCTGCCGAATAGAAAATAAAATATATTTGTGATTTGACTCGATGGAGAAGTAAAAATTTAATTTAGTTGGAACTTGATTCGTTGGTCAAATAAAAAATAAAATTTAGTCGTGGTTTGGTTCCTCTACTAAATACAAATTTTTAATTTATTTGTTATTTGATTCGCCGGACAAATAGCAAATAAGATTTATTTGAGATTTGATTCTTTGGGCAAATAAAAAATAAATTTTTATTGCGATTTAATTCTTCAAATAAAAAATTCAATTAGTTGTGATTTGATTCGTCGGACAAATAAAAAAAAAATATTCTTATTTGGTTTATCAACCAAAAAAGAAAAAAAGTATTTGTGAATTGATTCGCCAACAAAAAAAAAATGCTTATGACTTGATTTGCATTGAAAAAAGTATTTTTTAGTTGGAAAATCACAAACAAATTAATGTACGCGACAAATCAAATCGCAAATTAATTTTATTTCTTATATTATCCAGGACTTGTTACATTTTTCAATTAAACAATCAATTTGATTTTTGGATTGCTGGTAATTCGGTATAATGCTGTATTTCCACTAGGCAGTAAAGGCACAAATTTTAATGAAATAGTATGGTATTTAAAAATACCACAGCTGCGATTGCGTTAATAATAATTAATAAAAATAGTCATTGAATTCGCCTTCATATGACGGTTTTTTTTAGTTCCACAAATATTTGGTCACTTCATTGCATAGTGGAAATTCGACATAAGTGTTGTGTTGTTCTCAAAGAGCATCCGATTCAGAGTATGTGCGAGTATTTGTAGTTAAAAACGTGTAGTTAGATATCTATTTGTTGTTGTAATTAACAAAACAGCATTTCCATTTTAATGTTTGTCCTATTGTTTTTTTTTTGCAAATCTCCAAGACCAACGAGCTCTTTGACTTTAAAGTGTGGCGAAATGGCAATAACCCCCCGAAATATTAATTGTGTAATTTCGAATATTTGTATTACGCATAACTATATTTGATTGGATTAATAGTTAGAGAAGGCAGTAGGTCCACTAGTTACCGCTACCTCTATTTGCTTGCAGGACTTCTTAAATTCATGTTTTATTAAGTAACAACGCGAGGTCCCCTGAGACAATCTCATTTAGGTCATGTACTTCTAAATAGTTACGGTGGTCCAAGGAAAGGAAGTCTGAGACTATTTACCAAGGGCTTCGCAGTAACCCTAATGTGCTCTCCTTCTACATCCAGATGTGTATTGTAATTTCAACAAACGGCGCTTCTTGACAGGCCGATATAGAGTTGTCGTTGTGTGAGTCCATGTACAGTCCCATTCTGGGCAAATAAACTAACTGAAATATGAGATCTTCACTCATTACGATCGATATTAATTGAGAGTAAAATCTGTAAGTCCGTAAACTTTTCAAGAAAGTTCGGTAACTTACGGAGGATTTCAAGTTGAAACCGGGGGGAGATGTCCGAGAACCATTAAAATTCGGAGAGAGAGAGTTTCTGCACTCTGCTGAAAGGCTTTAATAGCGAAAACTATGTAGATTGCGAGGGCCCCGAGCCCGATATTCCTCTTTTTAATTATGATGAGATTAAGGTAGTAAAAGCCTGATTCCAAAGTTATAAACCTACAGGAACCGATGGATAGCCGGGAGAGCTATGCAAAACCGGTGGGATGCATGCAAAATGTATACCTGTTGATTAGAATTTAAGAGTTCTCCTCCCAATTCAGAAAAAAGCTGATCCAACCATTTGCAGCAACTACATCGGGATCATTCCTCCACGAACTGATCGGACCTTTTCATTGTGACTTTAAAACTGGTAGACCCACCATAGATCAGGTATTCACCATATGCCAAATCTGGGAAAACATCAGCGAGAGGTTAGTCCTCCAAAATCATCTCTCTTTCGATATGCTGCCTACTCAAAATTAGATAAAAATACAAAGCACGTGGGCCTGCTCGTAAACGATAACAAAGTGAAATAACTCTAATAAATATAAATATAGTCTCGATGTTGTAGAGAACTTCTCCTCTACTTAAGAACCTGCATTAACATTAAATTATCCTGGAACTTTTGTATGTGGTCGACTTAGGCTAGTATGTAATAGCAAGCGGCGTAGTTCATTCTAGATAAGTAAATAGCTTCGTATGCATACAAACTCTTCCAAAAAAAAATATAGATTTAAAATTAATCAATTTGACAATTACATTCTTTTACATACTTACAAATCTCACACCGTCTTCAAAAGAGTCACAACTCAAAATAATACCTTCGTCAGAAAGCGCGAAAAAATATTTCGTAGCACATGCTAATCATATGGGCAAGGGCGTATTTACCTTAGGTTGCAAACAGAGTGGAAGCGAAGCCGAAGACGAAAAACAGTGCAGTAGTAAACATATGAAAGTGATCACAGTGCAAGCAAAGACGAAGACGAAGATGAAGACGTTGCGCAAGCGGTCAACTTGAAACAGTGCGGTACTGTTTTCAAAGACGAATCGCTTGCTGTGATGAATTGTTTACAATTTATTTAAATGTTTGCAATTGTGAAAAAACGCGCTTTTCAAGAAATTGGCTACATTTTTGGCAAAATGTAATCAAACGTATTAATTGGCATTCTTGTATATTTGAAAAATGTCTGTCCGTCTTGCCGTAACACATAATACAAGTGGCGAAATTCTCCAAAAGTTGTCCTATACAAACTATTTCATGAATTGCTGTTTTTTCTTTATTTTCTTTTGATTTTATCTAAAAAAATGGTTTTATTTAGAAACAAATCTTCATATCATTCATCTTCCACTATGTACACTCGCCAGCTTGCCCGCAACGCAAGCAATTCGTCTTCGGCTTCGTCTTCATCTTCGTCTTCGGCTTCGCTTCCACTCTGTTTGCAACCTTAGGTTTTTTTAACAAATTATAACAAACATTTGCTCCAGCTTTTGCTGAAAGGTAAATAAAAGCTCTGTGTACATTTTTAGTGTATAATTTCAAAAATGCCAAATTTTGAGTTGTGACTCTTTTGAAGACGGTGTGCGATATGTATACATTCGTACATAGCCTGTGACTTGCATACTGACTTTGCTGTTAAGCTCCGCTCTAGAAGTACTTACATATACTTGCGGTAATGAAAGTGCAACTTTGCATGTGAAAAGAATGATAGTTAAAACTTAACAGGAAAAAGTGCCTTAAATAGTAAATGCAAATGAATAATTTTTAACTGTAAATATGTACACACACCCACACTCACACATGCAACTAAAATGCAATAGTTTAATTCTATTTATAGAAATACCACGTTATTATTTCCTGAGATCCGGTTCTGGTAATCTACCATATTTTATTGATGCTCAACCAATTTTTCGAGTTGGTGGTGGTGTATTTCAATCGAGACTCCCACCGAGAGTAAATGCTCTGGTGAAAATTCGTAAAGATTTTACTGAAGCATGGATTTTCGATAGTTTTTCAACTGGTGAAAAGTTAGTTACAATGTAGACTATTGTTGTATTTTTTATATGCACTTGTATATACCACATGTATGTATGTAGATAGCTGTACAGTAAATTTCCAACAACCTTCCCAAAGTTTTCCCTTTAAAAAAAAACTAGTAGTATATACATTAGAATCCATTGTTATATAAATACCCTATAATTGCACTTCTACCTATAAATACATATTTACATTAGCCCGGGTCATTTATGTTTGAACTATGTAGCAAAAAAAAAAGAACTCTTTAGGCGAAAAATTTAATATGTTTGGAGGGAAAATGTTGAAAACTCGTTTAAAAAGGAAAAACATATTTTTTGGAGAGGGACGGGGCCCGGCACATATTTACCTTCCGGGGTCGGATTTTCTCTCGACGACCCTGGTTAGAAAATATAAAGTTTGGCACTCCGTCGTTGCCTGACCTGCAAGTTTTGTCGTATATTGAAGCGACTGAGAGGTTCGCACCATTGCTATAAATCTGTGGTCATAAGCAACAACCGCCTAAGTCGACTTAAGAAAGAATTGAGTTATATATGCTATCGCATTTTGCAACTACTATTCCATGTGTATGTGAAATCCCCATCTCGCCAGCTAGTCTATTTAAAAAGTTATAGACGAATATATTTTGGCTTCCCCATAAGGTTAACATTACAATCCAAATGTTTAAAACGGTTCTTTTCGAATTTAGGTTTTTTGACTTAGGCGGTTATTGCTTATGACCACAGAAATATAAATATTTGTTCACTTTGTTTTTGTTTTTTTGCTTTTCACAACCAGTATGGCAGTGGCACAGTTTTGCAGCTTACGGTGGCCCAGTTCTTAACAGTTTTGGTGGTACAGTTTTTCAATTAGCAGCTTTACCTGCCGGTGCTAGTTCATTTGCGAGCGGTGGTGGCCTTGCCGCTGGCCCGCCAGCTTTAGGTTCTGCGCCTGCTATAGCACCGACTTTGAGACAAAATTTTATGGAGAATTGGATTTTCTTAAATCAAGAAAAGTAAAAGAAAAACTTATAAAACATTCACTCAGTATACTGCACAAAACTTAGTTTCGCTTTGTTGGTTTTTACATGGAGAAGTGTGTATGTAGTCATCAGTGTCAAGTACATCATTTAACATATATAATTTTATGTACTAAAATTATTAACAATTACGCATTTGTAAAAAAATCACCCATTTGTGTATATATTGAGTTTTTATATGAAGAATATCAAAAATACGGTGACCCGTACTTTTTTATTTTGAAATCCTGCCGCCATGGCGGGCCTCCAAAAAAATCTATATTTTTTTATCGAATAAAAATAATTATATAATACTTACTTTAAAATTTTACTAACCACTTTTTTTATACCAGATAATCTCATCCCCATGCACCTTGTGTCCCCATAACGCACGTTTTGAAAAAAATAATAACCTAAATTTTTGAGTTAAATTTGCATCATAATTTTATTCTTGGAAGATTCTGAAGGGAAATATTTTTATTCGATAAAAGTTTTATTTTTATTTATTTTTTTAAGATTTTACCGCAAAAAAATACAAAATTATTTTCTCGACAATTCAAAAAGGTTGACTTTCCTATGTTTTTTTACCTACCCTAATGTAATGTATGGATTTTGGCATTATTTTTTGTTCATTCACTTAGTCGGAATGCAACTGTTATGTTACTTTCTCTACAATTTTCATAAGTAAGTTGTGTTTTTTGTAGTGTTTTTTTATTTAATTTATTTAATCTAACAAAATTTGTTCATTATGTACCTACATACATACATTGTGGATCCATTTCTAATTAAGAAGTTTTATGTTTTAATTAAATTAAATACGTTTAATGTGCGTTTTTTGTTTGGAAATTTGTAGCCTCGTCAATTTTTTTTTTAATTTTCAAGAAATCTGCATCTATGAGTATGGCCAAAAGGGAGCCAAAAATTTGATGATAAAATTGCTCCCTAAATTTTACTATAGGTTTCTGAAGACTAAGTAGAATTAGGTTTGAAACCGATTAGGTCACAAGTTGAACGAAGAAAACCGGTAAATGAGCTTCTCATATAAACTCGTATCGTTTGCTTTGCTCCACCATTAACTCTTAAAAAGATCATAGGTGACACCCATTTACCATTTTCTTCGCTTAGCTTAGCTTGGCTTGGCTTAGTTCTGCTCTCAAAAGTGAGGATAAATCCAGAGTAGCTACTAACAAACATATAGATTAAGCTGAACAGATGCAGAATATCGCGATCCCTAGGGCCATTGCTCGATGAAAGTTACGTAAAGTTCTTGCTGGACCTCTGGCCGATTGGCTGTTAGGTTCGGAACCACATATAACGATTTCGGTAGAATAAGAAAATAATAGAATTCGTTAAGCATGTAACTCCCGTTCGCGGACACAGAGATGTTTTCTCTGATTTCTAGTGAACTATTGAGGACTTGAACCGCCTATGACCATTTGACTGGAGGGGCTGTCAAAACGAGTGTTATATAGATATAAGTTTTCAAAGAAATCTTCTCCTCTGGCCTTGCGGGGCCACGGGGAAAGTCATTTATTCTAGCACAAAAGACTTGCCAACACAAAAAAAAATATTTAATTTAATTTGTTTTTACTTTTTAGATTTTATTCCTTAAATTTTTTGAAACTTATTTTTTTATATCGATATATTTTTTTCTCAGTTTATTTTTAGATTTTATTGTTTTAAAAACACAAGTTTAGAAACATATTTTTCCTTAATTAATTTTTAGTTTTTATAGTTTTAGAATAAAAGAATTATGCATACTTTTTGTAATTTCATTTATTTTTATAAATTTATTCTCCTTGTTTAAATGCTTTTTTTTTAATTGGGTTTATTTTAATGCATATTTAGTTTTTATTGTTTTAGGATGATGTTTGTATATGTTTCTTTTCTTTTTACAATCAAACTTTTTTTAAATGCTCTGATTTTTTTTGATTTAAAAGGAGTATATATTTTTTATTCTAACTAATTTTTAGGAATTAATTTATTTATTTTTCTTTTAATTGTTAGATAAAATTTTTTAAGAGAAAACCATTTTTAGTTTCATTAGCCTTTAAAAAACTTACTTCATATTTTAAATGGTTTTTTCCTCTGTTCGTAAATTTTTAGAATTTATTCTTTTAAAAAGAAACATAGTTTTTTAATATCATTTGATGATTAGAAACATATTTTATACATTTTTTCTTTTGTTTAATTGACTGTTATTTATTTATTTATTTTTTAAATTTAGTTTTCTTGTAATGTTTAGTTTTTATTGTTTCGGAAGGAATTAGTTTCATTTTTAGAAAACGTATTGCTAGAAGACAAACAGATAACTCTAAGACCTCCCCTTAACAGATTTTTGAATTAGTCTTTCGAAAGACATAAAATAGCTTTTAAGATAGTTGCCAGAATTCACAATTGTCTTACGAAATATTTGCGTATTTCGAAAGACTGTGGTGAGCAGGGTTGCCACTGACGAAAAAAAATACTTACTATCCACTTGAAAAAATCTACCAAATCTGGAAAATATATACCAATAACTTTTTTTAGTTATTGTAGTAAAAACTATAGTTTTGTTATGTTTTCCGTTATTTTAATATGAATTCAAATTGTGTTTAAGGAACTTTTTATTTAACTAATTATACGGTATTTGAGATCATATTAATGGCAATTCTCAGCTTCCTTCAACCAAAAGCGAAGGTGATGAAACTAAAGGCAACAACGAACCTTCATTATTTGAAAAAACTTCAGCTGGAGTTATTATAGATAAATACAGTGACTCAAAAATTGGTAATTTTTATTTAATATTCACCATTTTTTCAAGCAAAAATTTTTTGGTTTTATTTTTTTATAAGAATATTGTTTGCACTTTAACCAAACACTTAAGAATCTAGAATTCAAGCTAAATAGAACATTTAGGAAAATTCCAAAAAATTGTTGTCTAAATTTCGACTATTTTACTCTTAATTTTTTGAACGATTTAGGGTACGGAATTTTATAGCCCATAATATTTTAGAATAACAAACAATGTGCAGCTAAAAATTTCTGTTGGAATTTTTTAATTTTTTTTGCCGCCAATATTTTGTGTTTTTTTCACTTAACATTTGCGATTGATAAAAAATGGAGTGGATTTATTTTTTTTTTGCGAACAATTTAAGTCCGTAATTACAAACCTGTCAATTTTTTATTTTCATTTACATATGTAATCATTTAAAATATTTAGGCAATCCTCTTCCTTTAGGCTTCTGGGAATTCCAGTAAGAAGAGTTTTGAATGGAGCACGATAAGTTCGCCTTTTATCGATATACATTTATACGTATGAATATAAAAAGAGTGCTTTAAAGCGTTCGAAAATTAATGCAAAAAAGTAAACTGCATTTTTTTTAAAGAAATTTGTAATAAAAAGATAACTACGAAAAATAAAACGGGAACGAAAAGTTTTATTTGTTTTTCAAATAAAATAATTTGATAAAAATCTACCAAAATGAGACAAAAGTTAGTTTTACCAACCCAAATTTGTTCTACCAATTTTGGTAACAATTTACTAAAGTGGCAACCCTGGTAGTGAGTTTAAAGACAGCTGCCATAATGACCCGGTTAATCTATCTTAACCATTGCCGAAGAAATTAAAAACGCTAAATTACTAAGAAGGAGCTCTAAAAGTTTACAATTTTGTTTGTGAAACTTTAATTTTAAGTCGACAAAGGTCAGCATCCTCCTACACCAATTAAACTGTATACAAACATATAAGCAAAGAAAGAATATAGAGGGAGCATATATCGAACATCTAAGGTTTTGGGACACCGTTATGACATCGCTCCGTGAAATCAGAATTGTTTTTTTTTTCTTCTTTTTCTTGAGTTACCTCAAACCATATTAGGTTGTATCTTCTTGCAAACATATGTATGTATAATCTACTTTATTTTTAACATATTTAAATGCATACATACATACATAGATCCACATAAGGTTCTACTGTGGGATAACGATGTGATACTTATGCCACTCGCATTTGAAGAGAATGAAAGTGAGATTGATAGCGAAAGTGTGGGAACCACGAAAGTAACCACGTCAATGAACTTACGTAAAGATTTTGCTGAAGTCTGGATATTCAGCGGCAAAGATATGTAAATAACTTTGTTATACCTACACATACACATACTATACGTAGAACTGTAAATCTTTAATATTTTACGTATTGCATGTACGGGGGTGTGGTGCTCAAGTAGTAAATATATTTGGTTTGTAACGCTCAAAACTTGGTATAAGTATGTAACACTGTTTTGAAAATAATTTAATAGTAAATTTTATTGTATTGTAGCTTAAATATGTGCTGTTTTATTAATGAATTTTATCCAGAGTCTATGTATTTCCTTAAAAAATTGCCGTATTTTTTTTTTAAATATAATTTCGCTGCACATCAAACTGAAAAAGGTACATACAAAACACATATGTATTAAGGATGTCCTCAAAATATCAGCATCATAATTTTGTATGAGACATGCCTTTCCTTTGTCCCAAGAAAATTTTGAAATTCTAAAATGGTTTTCAATGTTGGCTACTAGGGTTTGCAAAAATAATTTTTTTTAGTCGCGAAAGTTCGAAATTTTTTTTACTTTGAAGAGCTACAACTCAGTTTTGGGCCGTTCACAACATTTGGTATACCGTTTGACGCATAGCTTAATTGTCTCTCAAATGAATAACTCATTGTAATAAGAGGCCTTATCTGTTTAGCAAAAAAAAAAATTACTAAAATCCAACACCGATCACACAAAAATTCCATTACCTCAAAACCTGCTCATAGAAAAAATTTAAGAAATGGTATTTGAGCTAAGGCAGTCCACAACGATGCCTCCCCATACATACAAGTGTTTCCTGGTTTTTATTTAAGATATTTATTTGTAAATCAGTGTTATTTAGAACTTAGGAAAAATTTGAGAAATGCTATACTTATTCGGAAAAAAACTTAAACAGATGACCGTCTGTGAAGCCTATTGAATGAATTTAAATGAATAATTTTCAATAAAATGCCGAATTTATCAGGCTTTAAATTTGTCAAACCTTGGTAAGTAAGGACCCCTAAAAATTGTTTTAAAATTTTCGTGGAAGTTCTTATTTTGGAGCCGAGTTTTACTCACTTGGAAAATTAGCAATAAACTTATCTGTATTTTTTTTTAACTAAATTAAGACGAAGAGAATGCATAGAAGCTTTAGTTCTAGTTACACAACGGTTTTTAATTAGTGTCTTCACAATGTTAGGTTGGGTTAGAATAGTTCCGAGTTACCAATACCTTTCGATGTTAAAAATACAAAATTTTCAACTAAACTTTTTTCGCTTTAGATTCGCGGTCAGTTCTGGTTAGGCTTTGGCGTCGTACAGTGGTGTGGAATTGGAATTTACTGATCAGAATCATCTAGAGCGTTGATTTTTCAATCAATTTGATTCATTGAAACTTATAAAATTTACGGTCCGTCTTTTAAATATTTATTTATTTATTATAAATTTTTTGGTCCAAAGTACAATAGAAGTAAATTTTTTTAAATTTTAGAATAATAAAATGCAAGATTAAAGTTCAAGAAAAAAATGTCGCAACAAAATTTTTAATTAAAAAAAAAAATTACCAAAATTTAAAATAATATTTCGGTTTTTTGGATTTTTAGAAGAAAATTAGGTAGGACTATGCGAGGGATTTTCTTCCATATTAATTGTACTCGAAATGTTTTTATATGGAATGCCTAGGTCTGTCAGCTAAAACCCACTTACCTACTTACCTAAAACTTTTCCAAAAATTCAAAATATTATTTTTTTGTATTTTTTTTTTTTTTTGTTTAATAGACCTATATTCAGAAACTTTTCTTGTGGATTTTTATAAATTTGAAATTTGAAATTGGTTTCAAAACTGCAAAATTGCTACATTCTCTGCACTTTGTATACAAAATTTTATATAAACAAATGAAAATTCAAAAACCGGACTCAACGAGTCCCTTGTAAATTTTATAGGCCTTCATTAAAATAATTAGTTTTTTTGCTTAAAAAAAATAGTTGATACAATTTTTTGAGAAATGAGTTTCTCTATGAATTCAGTTTCTAACCACTGTGCACCGTTTAAAATAACTTTTAATATCTATTTGAATCCAACTTTATAAGATTCGTAGTATTTTCAGACCGTCTGAATTCGGTTTTTTGTGGACGGAAGAGGGAAGGGGGTAGAATTTTATCTTACCAATTTCAGACCTTGGAAAGCTTTAAAAAGCTTCTCTCGCTGATTATGACTGCTATGGAGTGAAAATACATATGATATACCAGGTGCGTTATCTGTTCCAAAGTTCCATAAGATAGCATTGTCCTTGTGTCTCAGACGTATACATGTATGTGTATACCAAATTTAAGATTTTTTCGGGATGTAATTAGCGGTTTTTTTGCAATGCTTTTGGTCAACACACTTCAAAAACATACAAAAGTCACCTTCCCATAAGTTGTTTTCAGGAGCTCATGGTCGCCAGTTTTTTTAGTTTTCATGTGCGTTAAATTTATAAAATATTCAATAAGTTTACTGAGTTTTGTAGAAACATTTTTGTTGAAAATATGAGCACCGTGAAAATATCTACATACATATTGGTACACGAGTGATATGTATGTACATATGTATGTAGATTCTAAAGAGAAATATCACTCGCTTATTTCGTATTTATTTCAACTCAATAGAGGCTCAGCTTACATATTGGACCATCTCTCCGATACCAGAAGAAGAGCTTATTTTCCATGATATTGATATTATTGCCGCAGAAGCTGCAGAAGCCGCTTTTAGAGAAAATGCCATAGATGATATAGCATATTTTGCGGCGCATTTACATGAGCGACGTGTACACCCCCCGATACGTACGTACAAAGAGCACACATGGATGTGTTCAGATGTTGAAATGCCACTTGATGCTAAGTAATTGTAAACCACATAAATGCCACTTAACGCTTAACGAACGATGCTACAACATTTCTACTCCTTTAACTGCTTCTATTACACGCGTTTTCCACCCATTGTGTCATCGAATAAAAAATACTGAAAAGTTTTTCATTTGCTAAATATTCACGATCGAAATTAAAATTATTTTGCTCTCTCTATCTCTCTCTCTCTCTCTTTGGACTCCATAACTTGCAGCTTTGCGCCATCATTATCATATCAGGCATTATCCTATTCAGAAGTATCCATTCGGAAATGATATTTTTCTTCGATCGAGAATAAGCTTACAAGTACGCTACCACCAGAGTCCTTTACCATTTCGTAGACATTATAAAAAAGCCGAAATCGAAACCAAAAATTGGGTAGTAAGACCACCAACACCAGTAATCGCAGTACGCAAAACGTTTTTGGAAAACTGGATATTTGAAACTCTTGAGTAAAGAAATTTTTTTAAATACTTTTTTATTTAAAATGTATTGTGCGCAGGAATGCATTGTGTGCATACTTCATTTGGATATTTCATTTCATAATTATCAGCCAAATTTAAAGCATAAAAAAATTAGGAATTGATTTTGTGATAAATTTAGAGTAAGCAGTTATACATTAAGTAAATACTTTTTACAAATGCATGCTATATTTACCTGAATGAATCATTCTTATAGGTATTAAGGAATGATACCCGCAATCATAGTCAGACCATTTACACTTCCCCTCATGCATTCCAATATATTTTTCAAATAGGGCATAGACAAACGCGACCTACAGCAGCGGGTTCCAGTGGTGGCCATGTGCCAATTAGTGGCGCTTCCGGTAATCGCAGAGAAACTTCTACAAGCACATGGATGATGACAACCAGCTGCACCACTGCTGGGCCGCTGGAAGGTGTTGCTGCTTTGGCATTGAAAGCGCGTAAAAATTTTATTGAAAATTGGATTTTTGAAAACATGGGCTGCTTGATGGCGTATGATTTGGCTAAAAATTTTTGTATACTAAATAAGATTTTGAGCGTTTTGTGAAGCTTCATTTTCGTGAATAATATTTTTGTCTAATATTTATTGTGAATGCCTGCTCTTTGTATTTTTATGCATCAATGATTGCCAGCTTTTGTGGTTAACAATTTTAATACCTAAGTTTTTATTGGGTATATTTATGGCAATTTTATTTTTTATACCAGTTTTATATCAGCTTTGTTTAATAGGTTTTAAACCAGTTTTTATATTTAATGTAGTGCAAATGATTGTAAGAGTTTTATTCAGAACGATGATTTGAACATAACAGTTCGTTTTTCCGGGAATATATCAAGAACCAAATTAGTTCAGAAAACGAGTGTATCCCAGGAGTCCCGGCTGCTATTGAGCTGTCTCTCTTAGATGAAGAGCTACCTCATTAGCTCAGCTAATTCAGATCATACATATCCGTCATCATGCATAGCTCGTCTAACAATCGACGTATGAATTCAGCATAAGAAATTAGATTCGTTCGTAAGCCTTGAGGCGAATTCATTTAGCCCCGGTGGAGTTAGTGGTGGTGCTTTACACCTTCTTCTTATATTACGGAGATAACAATATCAAGTCGAAATTAATTGGGGTAGAACTTAGTAGACTAAGGAGACATTCTCGAGATTTACAGTACTCAATTTTCTTTGCAATCATGTACCACACCTTTAAATCTAGTAATAAATAAAAGAGTTATGAAAAAAACTTGATTTTAGCAGTTTTTATGATCCGCCAAAAACGTAAATTTGTATATCTTGAAAACCCCTTTAAAGTCAGCTATCAAACTAAGGAAGTAATTGCAAAGTTCTTCCTATAGTATTAGGACCGACCCGGTCTGTCTGACAGTTTTGGAATTACCCACAAAACTACTACAATAGCCAGGGAGCTAGTAGACTCTCGATGCTATGTGCGCTAAAAGTGCTTGGTGTCTACGTGTGTATTTTGCCTGGCACTGCTCAAAAAGTAGAACGTTTTGCTTCTTTGAAAGACTCCATGCTTATTGCTCCAGCTTGACGAAACTTCACGTAGATTGATATGCCTTTTTATGCCAGTTTTATATTAGTATTATACTATATACTAGTGTTCATACGGCTAGTATACCAGTTATATACATATATCTTATACATAGAATTTTTTTCTAGGTATTTAAATACATTTCTAATAAATTTTTATTTTAGCTTATGCAAGTAATTCAAAAGGAAATGAGTTAAGAATTTTGTAAACCAGTTTTATATAGGTTTTTTGACATAAATCAGCCATTTTATTAACTCTTTTCAGGTTAGTTTTTATACCAGTTTATTACGAGGTTTTATACCACTTTATTACTCGATTTTGTGCTAGTGTTTTACTCCGGTTTTATACCAGTTTATTACTTAATTTTATACCAGTTTATTTGATTTTGTGCCGCTTTATTACTTTACTTTATACCGGTTTATTAATAAATCTTATACAAGTTTAGTACTTAGTTTTACACTTGTTGTTTAGGCGTGACTGCTTACACCGGGCGCCTAAATGCCATTATGCAATTTATGAAATTTTTGCACGTGCACTTCTCAACTGTAATATGTAATAAAACTTTCTAAAGTTTTATTTCGATACTGTTCCGGAGTTTTTTGCGGACTCTGCATGACTTACAATAGAGATGGTAAATGGACTGGATAACTGCTCTTGAAGACTATATTTATTACAGTTTTATGTGAGGTTTTGTCCATATTACCCCTATTTTGGCTCATTTTTGAATTGCTATTAGAAAAATCACCATTTGCAGTTAATTTAAATATCGCGGATTTTATACATTTATTTTCTTAAATATTTTATTATAATCTATTTATGTATGTTCGTTTGAGTTCCCCTTTTTACTGTATTTGTCCATGCCTACCTCGTGCCTAATTCTCTGAAACTTATGCATTTTTCTAGAAATCTTCTATCATATCAGGCCTTTAGCTCTCGGTCGGCCTGTCCCTGCAATGGCAGCATTTGATGGTTTTATTCCTACAACTTCACCACCAGTGTTTTATGCAACTACCTCAGCAAGCCCAATTGACGCAAATATAAATGCAAAGATTCGTCAAGAATTTGCTGAGTCATGGATTTTCGATAACAACGACATGTAAATAATGA
This sequence comes from Rhagoletis zephyria, assembly GCF_001687245.7. Classification (NCBI taxonomy): domain Eukaryota; kingdom Metazoa; phylum Arthropoda; class Insecta; order Diptera; family Tephritidae; genus Rhagoletis; species Rhagoletis zephyria. Next base: position 35,863 of record NW_016159549.1, read on the forward strand.
AATTTGTTAAGACTTTATATAGCGATCGAGGTTTTTACGTAAGCAAGAGTAAAGTGCAATACGTCATTTCAACTCCGTGGGGCTATTCTCAAATGGGTTAGCGACAATATTCGTATCGCTATTTGGGAATAACCCGACTGTTGAGATCAATAAAAAATTTTCTCACATTTTATAATTCATTACCTGTTATTTGGGGCATAATTCATTTCTGCGCTGTGAGCCAGTAGACGTCCTTCACGTTTTTTTTTTCTTGCCTTGGAAAGTAAATTTTCTTTCAACTTTACGCTTTAAATTTTTTAATCTGTTTCTTGCAGAAACATGCATTGCTTATTTCGTGACTAAACTCACTCTAACGGCCTTATTCTTGCGTGATGACAGATCTCGCCGAAATTACTACTGTCATACGGTCTTCTAAAAGTATTCCGAAAAAATACCCGGAAGCTCATAAGAGGTGCATACAAAAATTAGAAATGTGCTTTTCAATGAAGTTTTTGTAGCATATTTTTTGGCACCCCAGCTATGACAGTAGTCATTCCGGCGAGATATGACTTTGCGTGTGAATAGAGCGTAAATTAATTTGCACAAATACACAAAAAAGGGGAAATGGTGTCAAACCATATAAAAAAGCCTAAAACTATTCTATTTACTCTAAGAAACATAAAAATAATAGCAACATAATAGGGTATTGTTTTTAAAGACTTTCGATTAGGTTCACAGAATCAATCTGAACAAGGTGCCTTGGTTACTGGGCTACATATAATTTAACTCTCTTTAGGATCCGAAGCAAATCAATTCTTTTATCAGCCGCTATTTGTAAAGTTTACAGGGGTGCAGAAGACCATTTCGAACCTTTTTTTTTGGTCAATATCAACAAAAAAAAAATTATTAAAGAATTAATAAAAATTAAATTATTTGTTAAGTGTTTTTTTTTTGTTGTGCGGTATGCGCTACGTGTCTCTAAACGCTACTGTACGACGGTCAAGAATTATTTTAAGAATATTTTGAAATATAAAATAAAAGTTGTATCGAGTTCAAAAATTCATCAGCCGACAAAACTCGATAAGAAGCTTGGTGGCGGTTTTTATAAAGGAAAGGAAGATTCACTTCCGATTTTCGAAAACCATATACCTACATACACACATAAGTAGGGTGATAATGATCTCAATATTTATGATGATATAGAAGTTATTATGCCGCAATAATAAAAAAGAAAAATATTCAAAACTCTTAAATTTGTATTTGAAATTTCCAAATTTGATAATTTTTTTTTTGTATAATCCTTTCTGGTCTGCTTGTCATCCAAAATCGCTGTGCCACTTTTACACATACAAACACACATACATACTTGCATGAAGTTAATCTGCACGCATACATTCATGAGGTTCAGAAGAAAGGACACAATTCATTTTTATCCGACATGATTGGCGGTCCGATTAGGAAGCACGTACAGGATTCGTTAAGCGCTGAATCGTCTTACATGGGAAATCAGGTTGTCGAGCTGCGTAGAAATTTTCTTGAAGCCTGGATTCTAAGCAACCATGAACTGTCAAAGTAAAAAAAGTCTCAGTAATAATTTTTTTTTTTCGAAAATATTTGCTATTAAAACGAATGCGCCAGAAGTAGTGTGGCGTTTAAATGATTAAAAGCTTTGTACGTAGTCAGCTTTAGTATTTTTTTAGTAAAATTAATGTTTATTTTTTTTTTGTAAATATTTCACAGTTATTGTATATACCGAATGCTCCTTTTGCACGTTTTGCTTGCTAGTAGCTTTTATTCTAAAGAAATGGAGCTTTCACAAAAAGTTGTGTGCTTTCACTATTAAAAAAAAAACTGCACATATGTATTTACTCAATCCTCACATACTAACCCTGCACTCCACTAATTTGCATGTTTCCTCTAATGTATTGAATTATGACGAAACTAAATAACAAATTTTGCTTGTCGCTTTCTATTTGCCGCACTTTGTGTTTTCGCTTTTTTTGTGCCTTCATCTAAAATTTAACTTTTAACTGGAATTAATATTTCGATTTATTTTTCCTCCTTTCAATCTCTCTTGAACTCCTTCACATCCTTCAGCACTGATGGCGAAAGTTTCTCACTGACCAAGAAGATACCTGATACGATTACCTCTTGGGTTGTTACTGGCTTTTCCTTGAATCCCAAGAGTGGTTTTGCGCTGACGGCAGATCCAACGAAAATACAAGTTTTCCAACCATTTTTCGTTTCAACCAATTTGCCATATTCGGTAAAGCGCGGTAAGTAATAAGAGCGCCAGTTAGTTCAAATCTCTTACAACTTTAAAATTTTTAACCTCTCCTCCTCCTGCCCCCTAAGGTGAGGTCATTGCCATACCTGTCATCATTTTCAACTACATGGAAAAGGCTTTGGACGCAGAGGTAGTCATGGACAATACAGACAAAGAGTACGATTTCGTCGAGGCTACCAATGAGATTGAGGATAATCCCTTGGATGTGATAAAACGCACTAAACGTGTGTCGATTCCATCCAATACTGGCAAGAGCGTCTCCTTTATGATACGTCCGAAGAAAGTTGGTCAGGTTACCTTGAAAATAACAGCCACTACACCGCTAGCAGGCGATGCTATTCACCAAACGCTCAAAGTTGAACCCGAAGGCGTGACGCAGTACGAGAATCGTGCCGTTTTCATTAATCTGAAAGATAAACCAGAACATAGCGAAAAATTGAGTATTGATGTGCCCGCCAAAGCTGTACCCGATTCCGAGTACATTGAATTCTCAGTGGTGGGTGATTTGTTGGGTCCAACTGTTAAAAATCTTGATAAATTGGTGCGCATGCCCTATGGCTGTGGCGAACAAAATATGGTGAATTTCGTACCGAACATATTAGTTTTGCGTTACCTGGAAGCTATCGCACAGAATATGCCGGCGATTAAGGAAAAGGCGAAGAAATTCCTCGATATTGGTTATCAACGCGAATTAACTTATAAACATGATGATGGGTCATACAGTGCCTTCGGTAAATCTGACAAATCCGGCAGCACTTGGCTGACCGCATATGTGGTACGTTCATTCCATCAGGCTGCTAAGTACACTGACATTGATCCCAAAATTATTGTTGCGGGATTGGACTTTTTGGCATCGAAGCAGGCGCCAAATGGCAGTTTCCCAGAATATGGTAAACTATTTGACTCCGCGCATCAGAATGAGTTGGGATTGACGGCATTCGTGCTGTTGGCGTTTCTGGAAAATGAGGTAAGTCGCAAGGTTTCTCAAATCGGTTTTTTTTTTACTGATTATTGTATGTAGAAATGAACATTTCTGGACTAGCTCAGTGCTATTTCAGGTCCATTGCTTGTTATTTTTGGCACCCTTCCGGGCTTAGTTCTGGCTCATTTCGGGACCTGTTGAGGATGGAACTAATTCGTGATCATTTCCTGACGCTTTCGGGACCTATGTAGGGCCTTTTCACGACCATTTCAAGACCATTTTTGGACTATTCAAGACAAGTTCAGAACTTTCTTAGGAACATTTCGGGAATAGTTCGGTATAATTATGGGATTAGCTCAGAACCATTTGGGGATCGTTCAAGACTACTTGAGCATCATCTTGGGACTAAATAGTGATCATTTTGGGACTAATAGCGACCATTTCGGGCCCATTTCAAGACATCTTCGAGATTATATCGGGACAAGTTCACGACTTTTCGGACCGTTTCGGGGCTGGTTCAGAAATATTTCAACACCATTTCCGTACTTGTTTTGGATTATTTCGTGACCGTTTCGGAATTAACTCAGGGCAATTTTGGAGCTATTGTAGAGCTAGTTCACGACTATTTGCGGAATAGTTCTGAACTGGCTCAAGACTATTTTGGAACTAAGTGAGATTCATTTCGGGACTACTTTAGGCCCATTGGACATATTGAGGAGCATTTTTAGACTAGTTCGGAACCATTTCGGGATTGGTTCACGACTATCTGAATACCATTTTAGGACTATTTGTTGACTAGTTCAGGAAAATTTCAGGGCCGGTACAGGACTATTTCGGGACCATTTTGCGCCTAGTTCGGGATTTTTTGGACTACTAAGGTACCATTTCGGGACGGTTTCAAGGCTTGTTCGATATAATTTCAGGACAAGTGGATGACTTTTCCACAACAACTTCATTACTACTTCAGGACAATTTTGAGACAAGTACGGGTTTATTTCAGGGTAATTCGAAAATAGACACGAAATGATCCTGAAATAACCTGATCTGATCCCGAATTGGTTGTGAAAAGTAGTGTACTGATCCCGACAAAATATGAATAAAATAAAATGAAATTTTAATGAATTAGTTGAAGAGGAGGCCATATTGTTAACATGTATGCGACCTATACTGCTCTAAATATGAGTGTTGGCTCACTGAAATCCACTGGAGCACTGACTAACTGAAAAACTGGATGCGTAGTTCTAATCATAGTATAGCTGTGAGGTCCCTTAAATTAGATTATAATACGGGTACTACTGTCACACTTATTAAATCTTAAAGTCAAAGTCACAGATCACAAGTGGAAATAACTGAAACGATAAGCGGGGACCGTGCTTTATACAGCTTCTGTGTAGAAGATTATCATAGATTTTCAATACAGTATTTTTATGTACCGTTGAGTTTCTATCAAACCTAACCTAAAACATATTTTCTTTTAACTTATTTCTTAGGAATACATACCTAAGTATCAGGCAGCCATCGAAAATGGCCTTAAATACCTATTGGAGAACGTAGATCAGACGGATGACCAGTATGCACTCTCTATTGCCGCGCTGGCTCTACAAATTGCCAAGAACCCTAAGGCTGACAAAGCTCTGACCAACCTACAAAGCCTTGCCAAACAAGAGAACGATCGTAAATGGTGGTCAAAAGCCGAAGCGCCTAAAAAAGAAGAAGAACCAATTTGGAGTTGGCATCCACACAGCAATGATGTCGAGATCACTTCCTATGTGCTGCTCGCTTTGCTGGACAAGGAAGGTGCCGTGAATGCTTTGCCCATTATCAAATGGTTAATATCTAAGCGCAACAGCAATGGTGGTTTTGCTTCAACACAAGACACGGTTGTCGGGTTGCAGGCGCTCATAAGCTTCGCCGAGAAGACCGGCTCTGGTAGTGGTGAAATGGATATCGATTTTGTTTCAAGCGGCGGCGAAGAGAATAAAGGCAATATTAAAGTGAACGCGGAAAATTCGTTGGTGTTGCAAACACATGTGGTAAGTTAATGGAAAGTAATCGTATTTTGCCTGGTTTATACTTGCTGCTTTTCGGCTAATTAGCGCCAGCATCAATATAGAACAAACGCTCAAAACTTGATAGAACATTTTTTATTTTTTGTTAAAATCCTCAGCTCCCCAAGACCACACGGCAAGTCGATTTCACCGCCAAGGGCAAAGGTTCATCTATGGTACAACTATCTTATCGTTACAATTTAGCTGACAAAGACAAGAAACCTAGTTTTCAAGTAAAAACAAATGTTAAAGATGATAAAGCATTATTAGTTGTCGAAGTTTGTGCCGAGTACGTGCCCGACAGCGCTGACGGTGAGCAGAAAGAGTCCAATATGGCCGTTATGGAGGTTAGCTTACCATCCGGTTACACTGCGGATTCCGAAGGCTTCGAAAGCATCGAATCGGTGGATCGTGTCAAACGCGTCGAAACGAAGAATTCCGATTCAACGGTAATTGTGTACTTTGATGGTTTAGCGCCACACGATGCCAAGTGTGTGCCTGTCAAGGCTACCAGAACACATGCGGTGGCAAAGCAAAAGCCTGCAGCTGTCAAAGTGTATGACTACTATGATATGAATCGTCATGCAACCGAATACTATCAAGTGCAGTCGTCGCTTTGTGATATTTGTGAGGGCGCTGATTGTGGTACGAAGTGCCAAGAAGCGAATGGGCTTCAACGTGCGCAATAAATTTATTGTATAAATAAAAAAATGTCAATTTTTTTTTTGTAATTCATATTATGAAATGTGTGCCAAATTTTTTGGAAATTTGTATAAATGCGTAAATTTGTACTAAAGTTACTGAAAACAAATTTTTGTAAACCATTATAAAAAGTGTGTGAAATAAAGAGAAATGAAGATACAATGAATGTGGTTTAAATATGCAGGGCTGAGTTTAACAGCAAACACATTTTGCACCATGGAAGGGCAACATTTTTTGTAAGCAACGAAAACACAATTAAATTCATCCGAAAGTTAAGAGAAGCTAGGGAGTAAATGTACTCAAATTGTGGCGACATTAAGCCTAGAGTCCGCGCACGTCTTCTACGGACGGCCTCACTCACAACGAGCATACATATGTACATATGTACGTCGAATCGCAAAACTGAAAAAGATTATTAAAATATATATACCAAGCTTATTCAGATGCCCTCTACGAGGGAAATTCTTGCAACTGTCACAATGGCGAAAGGCTTCGTGAGACAATTGTCATTTCTGTCAACTATCTTGAAAGCTCTTTTCTATCCATGGAAAGACTAATAGAAAGATCTGCTAACGAGGAGGTTTAGCGTTATTCTGTTTTGTCTTTCTAAAAATTAAATTAAACAAAAAAAATGGGTTTTTTTTTATTAAATGGCCGTCTGCAGATCTCATGAAAAATCACAAGAAATATTTTTCATTATTTCTTTTGCTAGAAAAACTTTGCTGTTGTTTTCAATTTTCTTATAGAAATAAACATTCCAGCATTTTTTTCTTGAGAGCAGCTTAATGTTTTAAGAAATTTGTATAGAAAGAAAATTCTTTTTCATTTCTATTGCGTCATTTTTCTTGAGAGCTGCAAACAGGCCTTAAAACATTAAAAACTAAAATTAAACAAGTAAGAAAGTCAAAGTTCGGGCGGAGCTGAACATTAAATACGCGGCGCAAGTATTAAATATATGTTTTTCACCTTTCCGAAAACTACCGCTACATGGTAAGACGGGGGCTTTGTGTCGTCCCACTCCGGTGGCGTTCAACGCAGACATTCCTATTTTGTCCACGGAAGAGTTTAGGTTCAGTTCTTCTTATACCAATCTCTGAAATAAGTTCAAAAAAACAGGATTACAAATTTGATTATTGCGATTCCGATAAAAATGTATTAAAATTTTTTACAAATATTTTTATGTAAATTTTTTAAGCTTAAACCATTTTGTCATTCGACGGGTTTTTTTTTCAAAAAACGTCTTTAAGAAACTATTTTTATTAATAAAAAAAAACCTCTTTTGGAGGTATTTTCAAATCGGTCCAGCTCGCTTAAATCTTAATATTTTTCCGAAATATTTTGGTGGAGATCCTAAAATATAATTGATTTTATAATTCCAATGGAAAAGCAGTACCGATTTTTTTTTTTTGGTATAGGGAGGGATGCAGTCTAATATACCTTACATGTGATAGATAAGGCAGTCGACGTAAATATGTATTTTACTGGAGCTTTTACTTCTAGTTAGCGGCCGCTTTGGTTTAGTGGTTTGCAGTGAGCGCTACCACTACGTAGAGCCTGGGTTTAAGCCCTGCTCAACAACAGCGCAAAACATATAGAAAAAAGGTTTTTTATTAACAGCGATCTCCCCTCGACAGGCAATGGTAAACCTCCGAGTATATTTCTGCCATGAAAAACAGCTTCTCATAAATATATGATCGCCGTCAGCGTAAAACTGTAGGTCCCTTCCCATTGTGTGACAACATTAAGGCGCACGCCACAAATCGGAACATAAGCTCGGCCAAACACTAACATATGTGTAAACGCCAATCTATTATGTATTACTATTTTCCTTCTGATTAGTCTTAACCAGAAGACATGGNTATTATTATGTATTACTATTTTCCTTCTGATTAGTCTTAACCAGAAGACATGGTGAAAACGGCCATGCGCAACAAATAAAAAGCCATCAATTACTCGGCAAAACCTGCAGTTCTAGCTTTTACTTTCTTGTCTCCCTTACCCGGCTACTATATTTTCTACTAGCCGATATGCTCCACATTTGATGTTTTAAACTACTTAAGCTAATTGTTTTATAACAAATTTGATTGGCTTATCAGACGCTAATCGAATATCACAAAACGTAAAAAGTGCACGTACGTAAGGCCAGTATACATACATATATAAATGGCGATTACTCCAGTTGAAATTAGTTAGCTTTCAACGGTCATCGGGACAAAATGAAGAGCCTCATATTGGTCATAGCCAGCTTGGTCATTTTTCTAGCCTTAGGAAGTGCGTCTAAAGTTCGATACCATAATTTTAAAGTTTTCAAAATTAGAACAAAAAATGTAGAGCAACAACAAATNAAAAAAGTGCACGTACGTAAGGCCAGTATACATACATATATAAATGGCGATTACTCCAGTTGAAATTAGTTAGCTTTCAACGGTCATTGGGACAAAATGAAGAGCCTCATATTGGTCATAGCCAGCTTGGTCATTTTTCTAGCCTTGGGAAGTGCGTCTAAAGTCCGATACGACAATTTTAAAGTTTTCAAAATTAGAACAAAAAATGTAGAGCAACAACAAATGATCGAGAAATTAGCTGCCAACTCGGAGAATGTAAGCACAAAACCTAATAAAAAAAGTAGAAATCAACTAAGTTTTTAAAGACTACAAATAAATGCGAGTATAAAAAACATAATTCTTGAAAATAAAAATTTCAGTTCAATTTATGGCACAGCGGCAATAAAGANGCAACATACAGAATTTTAAAAACTCCTACAAATAAATGCGATTATAAAAAACATAAATCTTGAAAATAAAAATTTCAGTTCAATTTATGGCACAGCGGCAATAAAGAGGTGCATATTATGGTCAGTCCACAAAAAGTTATACACCTGCAGAACTATACGCGCGCCTATAGCCTGCCTTTGGAGGTAATGGTCTCCAATGTGNTGATCGAGAAATTAGCTGCCAACTCGGAGAATGTAAGCACAAAACCTAATAAAAAAAGTAGAAATCAACTAAGTTTTTAAAGACTACAAATAAATGCGAGTATAAAAAACATAATTCTTGAAAATAAAAATTTCAGTTCAATTTATGGCACAGCGGCAATAAAGAGGTGCATATTATGGTCAGTCCACAAAAAGTTATACACCTGCAGAACTATACGCGCGCCTATAGCCTGCCTTTGGAGGTAATGGTCTCCAATGTGCAAAGGTAAGTAATTGAAAGAATTTCACCACAAAAACAAAGCATGAGGGAAGTAGAGGCTAATCTACTTAGTACTCTACAGCCTTATCGATGGTGAGCAATTGTCAAAATCTACAGACGATAGTACCTTCGGTTGGACACGCTATTATCCCTTATCAGCTATTGAAGCATTCTTAGACGAAATATTAGCGAAATACCCGGCAGTTACAAGTGCCATTGATATCGGCACTTCCTATGAAGGACGTAAGATACGCGGCATTAAGATCTCGTACAAGGAGGGTAATCCTGGTATCTTCATCGAATCCAATATACACGCACGCGAATGGATCACTTCAGCAACGGCCACTTGGTTAATCAATGAGTTTCTCACTTCCACCGACGAGGATGTGCGTAGCTTGGCTGAGAACCATGATTGGTACATTGTGCCAGTTTTGAATGTAGATGGTTTTGTCTACACACATGATACGGTACAAATTACCTCTAGGTGACCATCTCAACCACATTTTTTGATCATCACTTTCTTATGTTTAGGATCGCATGTGGCGTAAAACACGCCAGCCGGTGAATTTCTCATCCTGCATTGGTGCCGATCCGAATCGTAACTTTGATTCACACTGGATGGAAAATAATGGCGCTTCCGCGGATCCGTGCGCTCAGACATATGCTGGTACAGAGCCTTTTTCGGAGCCGGAGGTTAAGGCAATCGCCGATTATATTGCAAGCATTAAGGAACGTCTGAATATTTTGATAGCGTTTCACTCGTACGGTCAACTTTTACTATCACCCTATGGCTGGACAGGAGATCTTCCAAGTAACTATGATGATTTGATGGCTGTAGCAGAGGCTTACTCAAATGCGGTCAAAGCAATGCCTTATGGCACGGAATACACTTATGGCACTTCATCGGGTGCACTGTGTAAGTGTGATACGGGAATTGTGTTATAACTATTTAAGTAGGGCATAAAAAACAGAGCTAACTAAGAACATATGTATTTGCCCTAATTTCCGTACAGATTTCGCTTCTGGTGCCACCAATGATTGGGCCTACAGTGAACAAGATATACGGCTCTCGTACACAATCGAATTTCGCGATACTGGACGTTTTGGTTTCATTCTGCCGCCTGTCCAAATAATACCGCAATGTGAAGACGCGCTTGCCGGGTTGTTGGCTTTCGTTAAGAAGGCCGATGAACTGGGTTATCTTGAAGTTAAATATACCTGATGAGTTTTAAATACACTATTTTTATACGTGGCATGAGTTGAGTTAAACTCTCTGTGACTTGCATTTTAAAATAAATATTTTCAAATAAAAATATGTAGTCTCAAAAGAAAAAATATTCGGTTATACCTCATTGCTTATGATTGCATGAGCGAGCAGCACCTACAATTTGTGTTGTTAGTCTTGAAGTGGTCAGACTTTTAGAGCTAGCTGTAAAAATGGACGGCGAATGAAAAGCGGCAGAAAGCAAAATATATTGAGAAAATTTCCTATTTTACTGAGTTTTATTCGGGATATTAATCTACGCGTCAGGCGGATCACTTGAAGTGACTAAATATCCTATGTGGATAGTCTAGCAGCAGATATGTACATCAATGAAAGGATTTTCAATGGGGTCTTCACTTGTACCCCAAACCATTACTGAATTTTTCGTTACACTCCTATCGTCAAGGATTGGGTAAAAATGAGGAGGTGTAGGNATATCAATGAAAAGATTTTCAATGGGGTCTTCACTTGTACCCCAAACTATTACTGAATTGTTCGTTACACTCCTATCGTCAAGGATTGGGTAAAAATGAGGAGGTGTAGGAAGGCGCGAATCTAGTCTACCGCAGTAACCACAGCGGAGTTGGGCTATGGTGGTACGTTTCTACCGGGGAAGAGGAAGCTCTGTCTCGTCCTCGACAGGTGGCTGGGTTCACAAAACGGCATTCACAAACGGCATTTAAATTTTTAAAAGGAAGGTATAGGAACTTCTTTAGAAATAAAATTAATATGTCTGTTAATTTTCTCCAAAATTCATAAAATTTTGTACTTGGAGCCAAAAAAGTTGTTTATAATGTGGACATCATAATCAGAAACTCCACGTTTGAAAATTTTGGCATGAACGAGCAGAACATACCGAATTTCATAAAAAAAATGTTTTTCTTTGTATCTGCGCCTATTTTTCTAGAATTAGTGGACGATAATGTAAACTGATTTTGATGTTCTTTCAGATTTACGCTTTTCTGGTTAAAACCAGCATATGCTCTGAATTTCATTAAAATCGGATAACATTTACTATTTTCGCCCACTAGAGCTGTAGGCGCTACGAATTCTACCATTTTCTACATTTCTTCATTCCTGAGTGCCAAATAGTGCACATACGAAATTGCAGCGAATTTGTAGTACGGTTAATACTTTTGGCCACAGCTTACATATATGGGCACGTCCAACTGTGCGGCGGCGCGTGAGGAATAACAACAAAACGGCGGCGGCGGTGTATACCTCTAATAAAAAAAAAATTATCTACATTTTCGGAATCATCGAGCAATTCTAAATAGGAATTGGATAGTGGCATCCATAGAACATTTTATGTTAACCACTGTTATTTATTAATTAGAATTTAATTATTCAACAGGTGGCAACTCTTTTCCAAAAAGTAAAACTAGTTTGCACATCTACAAGCCATGCGCTTTAATTTGAATTAGAAAATCGAGTGACCAATGCAGATTTTATGTCCGGGACAAAAAAATCCCTTCGCTTTTATATATGTACGAGTGAACACGCATGGCGTTAAAACGCCAACATTAAATTTAAATTTATAAACAGGTGGCAACCTTATTTAGAAAGCAAAAACAAAATATTCCAAATATTTCTGAGTGAAGGGAGCTCTCACATGGCGTCGGTATTTCATTTAATAAAATTTCAAATCACCCTGCACAGCTAAGAAAATTCTAGCTCCGAAAACTAAAATCTTATTACATATCTATTGACCCAGTGCAGATCTGGTGACCTTCACAAAGAATGCTGTTTATGGATATTACTTTTCGAATAGATGGCAAAATTATATTCAAATTATAGTTTTCCTAAAAGTTTTACGTTTGCAATAATATTTTCTATATGATTAAACTAAATATCTCTTAACACTCGTCAGTTTGACACCCATATTTTAATATTTCACATAACTTGTGTATAAGTTAACTAAATTCGACTCTTAACACAAGTGGCAACCCTGTAAAATTTTTTTAATTTGACATCTAATTTTTGAAAATCGACCGAACGGTGCGGATCTAATAGCATTAGTTATAAAAAATTTTGAATTGATTTTTTTAGCAGGTGGCAACCCTTTTTGAAAAAGTAAAACCTTATCGCACATATACAGGCCAAGCCATTTCATTTTTCATTCATTTTTGATAATCGAACGAATGGTGCAGATCTGATGACCCGGACAAAAAATCCTTTCGCGTATTATATATCTGTGGTCATAAGCAATAACCGCCTAAGTCGACTTAAGAAAGAATTGAGTTATATATGCTATCGTATTTCGGCAAATACTATTCAATGTGCATGCGAAATCCTCATCTCGCCAGCTAGGCTATTTAAAAAGTTACAGACGAACAAATTTTGGTTTCCCCATACATACAATCCAAATGTTTAAAACGGTTCTTCTCGAATTTAGGTTTTTCGACTTAGGCGGTTATTGCTTATGACCACATATGTATATATAGATATAGATTTTGAACATTCGCTAACTAGAGAATTTATTGAGAACCAAGCCTTATTGGTTTAAAAACTCGATTGCTGATAATTTTAATCAATGCCATTTTGAAAAGCACTAATGCGTACTTCCACTAACTGATTCCCAAATTCCTGCAACTGGCTTATCTGTTGCTTATCGTGGATTAAGAATTTGATAAAATCGTAGGTACTTAAACACTTCGGTTCTTACAAATGAATTTAGTTCAAATTTAGCTGTCACCGAGAGAGAATGAAAGCTTTGATTTTAATTTCGGCTATTTTAGCCATTTTTGTGGTCGTCGCAAGTGCGTCAAAAATTCGTTATGATAACTTTAAAGTATTCAAAATTCGAACACAAAATGTGGAACAGCGAAAAATGCTGGAAAAATTAGCCATCGATTCGGAAAATGTAAGTTTGAAATGTACGAAAAGAGGGATTTTCAAAAAAAATATAATAGTTTTTTATTCTACGGGGATATATCGCTCATGCTGTTAAAAAAAAA
>NW_016159549.1:52847-82530 GCF_001687245.7 Rhagoletis zephyria
AAAAAAAAAGTTTCAATGTGATTTTTTAGTCGTTAAACTTGCACTTGTTTTACTAAAGTTTTATGAACCATGCAACTCAAAAATTTTCTAAAGATTCATATTAAAAAGTTAAAAAATTTACAAAATTTTTTATAAAGTTTGAAACATTGATCTATGTTCATTACATTTACTCTCCATACAAAAAAATCAGCTCTATTTCTCCATCGGAAATATAAATAAGATTTTAAGCCTTTTGAGACTGTTTGAAAATACTTCCAAAAATTTTGTGCTTTATAAACGAAATTAATTATTAAGTATTTTTTCTGAAAATCAGCTCAGATTGTGAAAGAGTTAAAGTTTAAAAGGTCTGCATAAAAATGTTTAAAAACTGTATCACTGCAATCAAAATAAAGCGTTTCTGGAGGAATTTTCAAATCGGTGTGGCTCGCATTAATCTTAGTAGTTTTTCGAAACACTTTGGCGGAGGTCTTAAAGTAAAATAAATTTTTTAATTTCGGTAGGTAACTGCTTTTTTTTTGGTGATACACCCTACATATGTGGCTTTTGTTAAAGCATTAACTTTATTTTCAAAAAAATAGAAAATAAATACTATATACATATCAACAAAACTGTAACTTGAAAAACATTGTGAACATTTGCAAAAGATTCACCATTCACTCAGTTTTGATCGCCGGTATATCATTAGTTTATGGGTATTTGTTATTTTTTCTTGTAATTTATTTGTTATATGGCGAATACTTAACATTGGACCTTTTGTTGCTAAGAGTAATTAAAATTATCAAGCTCGGCCTTTATAAGCATTGGACTACCAAAAACGCCAAAAAGAAAAAGAAAAACAAAACAAAAGCACCAAAACTATACAAAGCATTTCCCTTTTTGCAAGAAACGTAGAACTATTGCTTTTAGCTGTTACTTGAAAAAGTTTTAGATGTGTTTGGTGTATTAACATAACTGCATATTATCCATGGCTAATAGACAAACAAGCTAAACTTTTTCTGTTAGTTGAATTTCTTCTGTACCCTTAACATATTTGTTAATAACGAATCAAGCTTTTTTTTACATTGTAGTTTAATTTATGGCACAGCGATGATAAGGAAGTTCATATTATGGTAAATCCACAAAAGCTCATACATCTACAAAACTTGACGCGTTCCTATCAACTACCATTCGAAGTTATGGTCTCCAATGTGCAAAGGTAAGTTTGTAGGTGCATGTACATTAGGGGTGGTCCAAAAACAATAAAGTCGGATTTGTATTGCTCTCACCCCTAGGATTGTTCTATACCGAAAAAAAGTATACCCCTATTTTTTATTTTGAAATCAAAAAATATTTAGAGGTCGCTCACAATTTTCCATGTATTTTTATATGGGCAAAAAAAACAACTTTACATAGAAATTGTATAGAATTCTTGAAAATATATATTTTTCGATCGGAAAACTCTTGTTCTCTTCTCGAGACTTTCAATGATAATAACCCAATTGTTTATTTAGCCATTTTTTTACTACTAACAGTTTTTTATTGGTCCCCCCATTACATTTTTCGGGGTTTTTGTGCCTGTTTAAGAGGCCTATCCCATTGGAAGGCTCTTTTGACATAATATTATGTAGATGGAAGGCCTCGGACAGTGTCACTATGAGTCATACTTTTGCCTTCACGTTTCCCTCTTGGAGCGTCTAATGAGTTTATCGTATTCAGTGAGTGCAGCCCTATACTCGACCCACTGATGTGGACTTTTTGCACTGTTGAAAAGCATCCTGACAAATTTGCGCTTTGTATTCAGTTCCCCGTTCCACCAGGGAACCCTACGTTTCATCAAGGAGGAACCGGGAGTTATGCTGCCGTGGATGGATTCTAACTTAGCTAGATTCGATTAAGCGAGTGTACTCTAGCTCTAGTGAGCTTTGGTCGCCCTGGGGTCTCAAATCTTATTTGTTGGTGGGAGGTCCTAGCCATGATTCGTCTGAAACTTGCTATGCTGGTACATTAATATTTTGAAAAAAGTATTATATTTGTGATGAGCAGTCGATANGACTTTTTGCACTGTTGAAAAGCATCCTGACAAATTTGCGCTTTGTATTCAGTTCCCCGTTCCACCAGGGAACCCTACGTTTCATCAAGGAGGAACCGGGAGTTATGCTGCCGCGGATGGATTCTAACTTAGCTAGATTCGATTAAGCGAGTGTACTCTAGCTCTAGTGAGCTTTGGTCGCCCTGGGATCTCAAATCTTATTTGTTGGTGGGAGGTCCTAGCCATGATTCGTCTGAAACTTGCTATGCTGGTACATTAATATTTTGAAAAAAGTATTATATTTGTGATGAGCAGTCGATAGATGAACTGAGCAGCGGTGAGAAGCAAGCAGAGCCATATTAGCTGACCTGCAATCTTCTTAAATCCGGATAGTCAAATAGAAGATGTTCTTGGCTGCCTTTTACTTTGTAACGTGCTATGCAGTTTTCATTCTGTAACAGACCGAATTTAAATATGTAACGCCTTGACAGCGTTAGAAGAACTACGAAACAAGAGCCTGAACATCAAAAACTAACCAAAATTTAAATTGTTATTAAGGTGGAAATAATACAAACAGAAAAAACGAAGATGTGAAATTAAATTAAGTATGCGATAAGCTTAAAAAAGAAAGAATGCTTCATATAAACTTACAAATTTACTTTAACTTAATATCATGTAAAAAAAATATATCCTAATACACTTAAATTTCGCAGTCTAATTGATGCTGAGCAATCTTCAAAAACTACTGACGATCTATCCTTTGGTTGGACACGCTATTATCCCTTATCAGCTATCGAAGAGTTTTTAGATGAAATACTAGCGAAATACCCGGCAGTTACAAGTGGCATCGATATCGGCACCTCCTATGAAGGACGTAAAATACGAGGCATTAAAATCTCATACAAAGAGGGTAATCCGGGTATCTTTATCGAATCCAATATACACGCACGCGAATGGATCACCTCAGCGACGGCTACTTGGTTCATTAATCAGCTTCTAACATCGACAGATGCCGATGTGCGCGATTTGGCCGAAAACTATGATTGGTATATTGTGCCGGTTTTGAATGTGGATGGTTTCGTTTACACGCATGAAACGGTATGTTCCTTCATATAACGGAACCACTTGTCTCACTTCTTCCCCTTTAGGATCGCATGTGGCGTAAGACTCGCCAACCGGTTGAGGGATCAGCATGCATAGGTGCCGATCCGAATCGTAACAGTGATTCGCATTGGATGGAGAATGGCGGTGCTTCGGCAAATCCTTGCTCTGAAACGTTTGCCGGTTCACATCCTTTCTCTGAGCCGGAAGTGAAGGCCAGTACCGATTATATAGCTAGCATTAAGGATCGCATCAATATTATGCTCGCCTTTCATTCGTATAGTCAAGTACTGTTGTCACCATATGGTCACACTTCGGAGCCTGCCGATAATCACGACGATTTGATGGCTGTGGCAAAAGCATATTCGGATGCGGTCAAACAATTGCCCTACGGTACAGTTTACACTTACGGTACATCGGCAACAGCTATGTGTAAGTGATAAAATAAAGAAATTGTATGTAATACTTATGTAAGTAAGGAAAAAACCCAGGTTTAAAAAAACCCAGGTTTATACCACATTTAAGCAGAGAATAAATCAGCTCCTGTTTTCTTTATTTTAGACGCTACTTCGGGTTCGACTAGAGATTATGTCTACAATGAATTAGGAATTCGTATTTCATACACCATTGAGATGCGTGATACTGGACGTTTTGGTTTTATTTTGCCGCCAGTACAAATATTACCACATTGCGAAGATACGCTCGCTGGAATTTTAGCGCTGGTTGACAAGGCCAAGGAATTGGGTTATCTAGAACTAAAATATTCAGTTTAAATTTGTATTTAAGTACAACATAAATAAATATCGCTTAGCAAGTATTTTGAAAAGAGTATTACATGCTACAGTTGCAAATATATCGATGTCAGTATCGATATATCGAGTAATTATTTTTTTTTTTTTTTGCAGACATCGATATTTTTTTCGATATCGAGTATGGCTTAGCCATTTTCTCATTACTTATTTTTGCGCCAAACAACATCGGCGACTGATTTAATAGACTACAAATCTGCATATAATTTTTTTTAATAGAAATTCTTATTAAAAAGTTCGCAATTTTTAGAAACTTTTTTGATTTTTTTCTAATTTTTGCACAAATTTCAAAATTTAGGTTTATATGGCTTTTGTAAGAGATTGAGCTATACTTTTATAAAAAAAGTAATGAAAAAAATATGGAACGAAAACTCATTGCGAATACTGTGATAATATCACTGTGTGATTTTGAGTGTGGGTCACTGTTCATACATACATATCTGTGTTCGTATGGAAAAGTATCTTATGTCGAAAGGCTGGCTTGACTTCCTAGTATCGGAACTATTTCTGGCACGTTTATTTGCCAAACGTTGTTCAACGGCTCAGTGTCTGTGAGTCATTCACAATCGCTTGCTGCGAATACCGATTTATACTTAATCCAGCCCTTCGACATAAGCTACTTTTCCATACGAACACAGATATGTACCTCACATACATGTATAATAAAATTTTCTGTTGGTAAATGGTTCTATTCATTTGAATGAGTAGATGTTTTTCAGTGTGGAGTTAAAAATTAACGATATATATCGATATCTCGAGTTTTTGTCTCTTAAATATCGAAAATAGCGAGTACGGCGAATATCGATACTTTTGCTACTTTTGCTTCTAATGCTTGGCAGATTTAAATTATATTAAAGCTTATGAAGAAAACTTAAGGGTCTGCAGGCAAAATTGCGATAACCATGACGACCTGTAAATTAAGGATGAGGGCACTTGTATAAAAGCTAGGCTACTATGGCCGTAAATTGATAAAAAAATTATAATATTTTACATTGAAGTATGAACTTTTTTCTTTTAAAACGTAAGAAATATGAAAATTTTACACTTTGGCGCCCACTGCCAGATACTTTAAGGAAAAATAAAATCCATAAATCGATTCCTACAAAAAATCCCTTAGAGCATTTTTTTTTGTTAAAAAAAATGTACACCATCTTCGTGCAAAATGAAACGCTGCTAAGAAAAAACCATTTTGGCAAGCTCGGGATTGATTTCATACCAATGTATTTTTGGCAAACTTGCTTGGAATTAGCCTTGGGTAAAGCGCAATTTTTATGGCGCTGGCTCTATAACGCCGGCGCCATCGATAAGTTTCTCTGATGTTCTCACCACTCAAAAGCAAAAACAAAATACGTTAATTTTAAAAAATTAGGGTGAATTGTATGTGTGTCTCATGTGTTTCTTGGTGTTAGCGGCGCTAACGCTTTTCATAAATATGTTGGTGTTGGCATGGCAACTCCGGCTACGGTGACAATGCAATTGCGCAGCGCAGTGTTATCCATGCCTAGGTAAAAAATTCTCCCATACAAATTGACCCATTGTATGATAATAAACCACCAATAAGCACAAAAACCAGTTTTTATTACTTTTTTATCTTTTACCACGTGACGAGTGTTTGAAATTTTTCACTTCACAGACGACAACGCACCGTTCGAATGAAATAACGGCACACAGGGGTGGATCTAGACGTGGCTTTTGGATAGGAAAAGTTACGAATAGTACAGTCAATCTGGCTCTATTTGTAGGTGTGCCTAAAAATGTTCCACTTAGGATAAAAAGGGTAAAATGCTGCTCAGAAAAATATTTGAATCAAAATAAGTAAATGTTCTTTCCTCAATTTGACATTAATTTTTTAACCGCCTTCAAAATAAGGAGGAAGCTATCACTTCCTTGAAATATTTCATCGCGGCATAAATGCTGTCGAAAGCGCGTTTGAAGTCGCAAAATAGATGGTGAGTGTCGATCATTTTCTAACGGATCTTTTCCAAGACTTCGCGTATTATGAATACCTAGTCTACGGTGGATTGGCCAAGTCTAAAGCCACACTGATAAGGTCGAATCAGTTCGTTGACGGTAGGCTTTAGTCTTTCACACAATACGCTCGATAAGACCTTTAAACCCAGCTTAAAAGGCTGATCCAGCGGTAGTTGGCGCGAATGGCGGGGTCGCCTTCCTTGTGGATTGGGCAGAGCGCACTTAAATCCCAATCGTCGGGCATGCCCAGCTTAAAAGGCTGATCCAGCGGTAGTTGGCGCGAATGGCGGGGTCGCCTTCCTTGTGGATTGGGCAGAGCGCACTTAAATTCCAATCGTCGGGCATGCGTTCATCTGACCATATTCTGCATATGAGTTGACGACGCCAAACTTGAATAGCTCAGCAGGCAGGCTGTCAGCTGCAGCAGCTTTGCTGTTTCTCAACCGCGTAATTGCTATTCGTAAGTGCTCATTGTCAGGCGGTGGGACATCGACTATATTATTATCGACTTGAGGCTCGGATTCGTCTTCTCCACTACCTTCATTGCTGCAGCCCTTCAATAGGATGTAAAAGGGGAGCGGTAGTAAATTCTGCTTTTCAAACATTATTCGGTTGAAAATTCTGGAAAAAATGTAAAAAAAATTCTTTGCAGTTAAAATTATTCCGGCTCAAAGTTTTGTATTTTAAAATTCTGTAAGAACCAAATGATGTATTATAGACGGAGAGCTCATGACCAAAAACCTCATCATACTTCAGATCGATTGAATTTTTTTGTGAGCTTAGCTTGTTAATATATAAATCGAGATCTGGAGGGCTGGCTGCTGAACAGCGGTCTTGGTTATGGATTTTTAGCGATTAAAGACGTCTATGAAAGTGCATTGTTGCAACCATATTATATATTTTTAGGCGTTTAAAGTTTACGACATACAACAATAGGACACTTACGATACCGTTGTGAATCCCTCCATTATTTATTAGCTATAATTTAATGCATTCGGTTAATATGTATAAACTATAACTATATATGTATCTTTATTTGCTGTATGGCATTCTATATTGGAAAAATCGGAAAACCTATTTTTATTTATTTATTTATTTAGTTTCCCACTGGGAAAATAGGTAAGCACCTTGCGAGGTAAGCCATGTTTTCTTTCAGTTTTTAGTACCAAAATTGTCATCATGGCCAATGTCATCTACTAGTAAAGGGCAAAATGAACACCTCCGAAGACACATTACGTTGTCAGTTGCAAAATAACGTGCAGCCGAAGTTATTTCCAAGCACCGAACTACTCCGAGCGACTGCTCTGCATTACACGTAACTTACTTTGTAAAGCGGCTCAGAAGTATGTCTGATACCAAATGTACATTCTAAATTCCTACTTACATAAGGCGGCCATGCCTTTGTAAAAGTAAGGGACGTTCGGCAGGGAAATGGTAATGACTGCCAGGTGAAGAGTAAGTTGCTAATAAGGTATTATTACGTGCTCCTAATTCCCACTGGGTTTGCTTCACGAAATTCTATGTGTATTATTTAAATTAAAATAAGTCATTTTTCAATAAAGAATTTTGTAAAACATAATTTTGCTATACTGAGTTTTGCATATAGGATTTTAAATACAGAATATTGAACCATAATAATTTTGTACCCAACCCTGTAAAAGTGATCTCTGCATAATTTAAGTAGGTACGTTCTGGACATCGGTCACTAGATCGCCATGGCTGTTCTTACAGGAGTACGCCCCGGTCTTGAAACCTTCCGTAAGTCGCCTTACTCCCTGGTAAAATTTTCCTGTCGGCCAGCATTTCAAAAATACGTTATACTTAACAAAAATTATACAAATTCGTACAGCGTGTTTTTACTACCTTGACCAAAATAAACTTTTACATATGTATGTTTTTAAGAGCTCAGATTTGTTTGTGTATTCCTGATGACGAAAACTATTTTGCTTTCGTTAATGTCCATATAAACCACGCGTATTAACCAGATTTTATCGTATGTATTTTTCAATTTTAGCCTTACCTTATCTAAGCAAATTGCCAATCGATAATAAAATAAAACTAGATAAAGTAGGATGTGATAAAATAAAACTTATTCATCTTACAAGAATTTCACCGTAAATTAACATTAAAGTTTAATACCATTCCACCTTCCTTAGGCAGAGGTACAAAATGAAAACTTTAACTGTGGCTTTCGGATTTTTCGCCATACTTATAGCTAACGGAAGTGCATCGAAAGTACGCTATGACAATTTTAAAGTATTCAAAATTAAAACTCAAAATGCAACGCATCGACAAATGATCGAGAAATTGGCTGAAAATACAGAAAGTGTGAGTGAAGATAGAGTTTAAAGAATAGCAGCAGATATATAGTGAAAACAAGTGTTATAAAATATTGAGTAGATATTCCAAAAATTAGTATGTTGTAATATACAAGTATACTTAAATTTATAATAGCTTATAGAAATCTGTTATTTTTCTCAACTTATTTGGTGTATAGAAAAAATTCAACATTTACCAAGTGTGACTAATATCAGAATAGGGCCACGTGATAAAAATATGAATATTTTCGAAAGTAATAATATGCAGGAACAATATTTATTTTGCAGCTTATTATAGATAATCCAATGAGGTTTCTGCATAATTTCCTTTTCAAAGCAGCGTGAATAACACAAAAAAAAATTTAATTAACGTAATATGTCCGAGTAAAAAAAAAACCAAAAATTAATAGTATATCTGTATGTCCTCGCTATTTCAGACTTTCACTCTACTGCACTCAAATTGAATGGGCTACAAAACAGCACACCCAAAATCTTTATAAGAAATCTAATTAAAAAACTCAAAATTGTTTGCCAAAGTTTGTGGATTTTTTTGTAATATTGCACAGAGTTTGAATTTATATATGATTTTTGTTAAGAAGTAAACTATATTTTTGTAAGAAAAATACCTAAAATTCAAGATCAAAAAATAAATTGTTAAAACTTGTCAATAACTATAACACGGAGTGTATGTACAGTCGAACTTTCATGCCGATATCTTGATATCATTATAAGCAGCAGCGACCGAAAGTAACGGCTAAATATCAATATTTTATTTTTTAGATCATTGCAAAATCGTTTTTTTCTATTTTTATTTGTTTCGATATAAAACAATCGCCACTGTGGATTTTAATTTTTTCGATTATTTTTAACCATTGTAATGGAGACTCCTTTTTTATGACCGATTTAAATGTTTTATGATCTAAAAAATGATATCCGGAAATAACGGTTATAATAAGATCGAAAAAAAACAAAAATCTAAAATAATAAAAAGATTTGTCGAAAAAATAAAAATCCAAAAATAACGGTTTAATTTTGTCGAAAAAAATAGAAGTCAAATTTTAACGCTTAAATTATAATTTTTTCTAAAGCTCATAACCCGATAACCACTTTAAAATGATATACTTAAAAAAAAAAAATCCGTGACGTGGCCTTACTGATTAAGAAGTTCTCTGTATTACCATAGGCATCTTACACCAATTTTACTGTGATATATTTATGTCCATATATCCATGGGCTGATAAGGGTGCTTACTTATGCCTTTTTACTTAACAGTTTAATTTATGGCGCAGCGATGGCAAAGAAGTTCATATTATGGTTAGCCCGCAAAAGCTCATACATCTACAAAACTTGACACGCCCCTATCAACTACCTTTGGAGGTTATGGTATCCAATGTGCAAAGGTAAGCTTTTCGATTCGTATAAAAAATAATCGGTTGTTTTTTTTTCAAACCAGAGACAAAATTTTGATAAATTTCTTTCACTTCTATCAAAGTTTTGTGGCCAAATATAGAGCTAATTATTTGTGCTACCTTATTACCTAAGTTAACCAGTATGAAGGTAGCAATTATGATGCAACCAGTGTTGCCAGAATCTTTTTGTATCGCATCCCCATATCAAGTTGCAGTTATCCCCAAAAAATTCCCTTTTTTTTTTGAAAGCCTCATTTAAATCTCTTTTACTTTTCTATTACAAATTTTCATAGATTTATTATTATTATTATTATTATTATTATAATCATGTACAAAGAAAATCTTTGTTCGAGAAATTTTTCAGTGCAGCCAGTAATATTTCTGTAGTTTAATTCCAATATGAAAATTTTGAACCAATTAAAAATCCCCACGTCACATTTCTGATCTATGAGTATCGTAAAAGAAAATATTATTCAATTCACCAGCGGTATGACCAATGCAGGGCAGAAATAAGGCATTACAGTACATCCCATTACATTACCACCCATCTTGAGCAAAATTTTTTTGATTGGCTATACAGATCACATCTGCAATGAAATACCATATATGAAATAAGTAGTCTGAGAGAAACAGAAAAACTGTGTTAATTTATCGAAGGGTATACAGTGACTCAAACAAATTACCACGCTTTGGTTTTATTTTAGTATTCACAATGCTTTTCGAGCAAAATTTTTTTTTTCTATAAAAATACCGTCCAAGCTTTAACAAAAAGCATATAAATCACAGTTTAAAACTTTATACAAAATTTAGGAAAATTCAACAAATTTTCTACTTCTTAATCTGAAACTTTAGAAAGTTTTTGGGTATGCAGTTTTATAGCTTATAGAATTTAGTCGCGTTGATTTTTGAGAATTTTTTTGGATACTGCTTTTGCGATTTTTTTTTATATAAAAACTACAATTTACAAAAACTGACCTTGATTTTTAGAAATTTTGTTGCTAACGGTCCGCCGCATTTTATTTCATAAGAAATGCAGGCTTATATGGAAAAAAGTGCAGAAATTCGTCACAAAAACAAAATTCTCTAAAATCAAGGTGATTTTTTAGCCGTTTAAAACTTAAAACTTGCTCTACGTCAGACTAAAATTGTATGGGCTATAAGGCTGCATACCCAAAAATGTTTTAAAGACTCAGATTAAAATGTTGAAGTTTTGACGAAAATTTTTTATCAAGTTTGAAACTATGATTTATATGATTTTTGTTAAGGCTTAGAGATTATTATTTATAGAAAAATCAAAAAAAAAAATTAGCTCAAAGCAAATTACGAATATTAAAAAAAAAAATCAACACGTGTTCATTTGTTTGAGTCACTGTATGTATGCAGTATACATATGTAAATGTATAAGTATAGTACCCGAAAATTCCTTCTGAATGATGTATTATATTTTCAAGTCCGGAAGCAAATAAAATGGTTACAAAAAGTCACGATTTTGGCTGGCTAGGATGGAAATTTGTATAACCTTAAAATACTTCCGTGGTAAGAAGCTCTCAAATCAGGGGGAAGTAACAAAAAATTTTTTTCGTAATCCAGGCTTATGATCCCTTTCTGAATAAAAAAATGAGTTAGTTCTTTTTAGGTTTAAAAAGAAGATGCAAGAATTTATGGTAATTTTTCTATTTTTTCACTAAAATGCAAATATTTATCTGACAACAACAATCAAAATATATATACATACATACAGGCATATGTTTAAAACGAGCATTTCAACTTGCGTATATAATAATCTGATAAAAAATTCTTTATTTATTTATTCTTTTTAGACTATAGTTCGGGTACCACCAAAGACTGGACCTACACTGAGCAAGGAATTCGTCTTTCATACACCGTTGAATTTCGTGATACTGGACGCTTTGGTTTTATTTTGCCGCCGGTGCAAATATTATCACATTGCGAAGATACGCTCATTGGCATTTTAGCGCTGGTTCAAAAAGCCAAAGTATTGGGTTATCTAGAACTAAAATATGCAGTTTAAAATAAAAAGTGTGTATGTACTATGTGCATAAATACCTATTCGTATCCAAGTATTTATTTAAAAGAATTCAAAAAAAAATATTTGCACAAGCTTTTTCACTGAAATAGGACATGGGTCTACATTAGGATGGTCCAAACAATAAAATAAATGTTTTTGTATGGAAAAAAAGTTGTGCGATCAGAAGTAGGGTCTCACAATCGCTCATAAAAAACATTGATGTTAAGATTGAGGCTTGCAAAAATATTACCCAATTGTTTTTTTTAACTATTTTTAATATCATAAAACATTGAGGATAATTTCGGAAACCCATATCAGACTCTCGCCTACTGTAGTAATTGTATATGTATATATCTAGGAAATTTGCTCTTCATTCATTACTCATTTAAATAGCCCCCATAATTCAGAGATTTCTTAAAAAGTTAGGAATACCCCAGCTACATTCCAGCAAGTAAAAAGTGCTGCCGCTAGTACCCAATCCAAACAAACATGTACTGAGAAGCTTGGAAAAAAAGATACCAGTTGCTCTATATTTTTGTAAACTTAAGAAGCTAGAGGGCGCGTATAGGGCCACTCTTGTTGGAATCGGATAAGGTAGCCGCGGTGAGGCTAAGAAGCTCTGGTATTTCCTTCAACCCTTCGGGAATCCTTGAAAACTGTGACGTTATACAGTCGGCGCTGTACCAAACCCGGACATGCAAATTTGCAAAGTCTTTTTAGTCGGTGATCGATCGCGAGCGCACGAAGAAACTTCTGCTGTACGCTGGCCTTTAGGAACCCATACAGGGTGACTTAATATAGAACATAATCCTTATTGTCGCCACTTTTTCGCACCAGACCAAACAGGAAGCTTAAAAACAGCTTTGAATGCTTGCTTTTGAAGAGGCCAACTTTGATTCGAAACCTATTTTAAAGTAAACAAGTATTTTTTTTATTTTAGTAAGAAAAACTTATTTATTTATGCTTTTTTTTTTTTGAAAGCAAGGCAATTCATTTTCATTTTTATTTCTTACGCTTAAACTAACCTGCTGGAAAACTGTTTCATTAAGCAATTAAAGAAATTACCAGTCAACCAAAAAACATCAATTACCAACTATTTTGTTATCTAACTAACCAAACTTAATGCGATTTCTTGTTAGCTAAGATCGTGCGCCTAAGCTTATGCTACACATTAGGATTGTACAATATTTTAATAAATTTTATGGCATACTTTTATGGTCACATATTTTTTCGGTATGCAAAAGGTACTTGTATTTTAGATTGCCAAAAGCTATGCATCGATTTGAATACTAGACTCATTTTTGCTATTCCTACTCTTAAAGTCTACTTATGTACCTCGCTGCCTTTTCATAATGTCGTTCGCTGTACGGTTTGCGCGTCATAATAATTCACAGGCCGCGATAACAATTTCGCGGGTATAGTTTTTTGAAGACGCAATTCGCGCTCGAACATTAGCGACTTCTCTCTAACATTCGATACCACGGGCGGCGAACTGACGTCAGCATCGTCGAGAAAACCAAAAACATCGTCCACCATCTGCACATCGATGTAATTATTGTTATCGGGCGTTTTTTGTGCTTTTAACTGCTTGTCCGCTTCCAAAGCTGAAATAGTCACCCTTGCTGGGCTAGCCACCCCGCCACCATTCATGCCATTTGCGATATTCTGACCATTCATGTAATTTACGGCGTAAACGCCATTTGTAAAGCTTACAGCGCGTTGTCCATTCAAAGCGCCATTCATTGGCGCTTGAACTGCGCCTGGTATACCAGCAGTTCGTGGCGCTGGCGCCATCACAGCCGTCGCTGTTGTCGCGTGCGCAGCTGCAGCTACCATTTTAGCACTGTGCCGTGCTTGCCGCTCCCTCTCCGCCTGCTGATGTTCTTTGGCCTGTCGCACCAGCTGCTCCTCGTCAGCGCGCAACGCGAGCAGCTGCTTTCGACGCTGCTGTCGCTCTGTATAGCGCGCCTTAAACGCCTGACGCGCCAAGTAGCCGCGGCAATAGGCTTGTAAGTGTATCAAACGTGAGCGCAGCATTTTGTACTCAGATGCCAAGCGTTTTTGTGCGATGCACGCGCCCAGTCGATGGAAACCTTGGCGCATGATGAGAAACTTACGTCGCTGCTTGTAGCCACGCCACACTTTTTGTATTGTGAGCGCTGCCGCGCGGTAACGCTGCAGCTGGCGACGAAAGAGCACCCGCCGTAAGCCGCGTTGTATGGTTATAATCGATTGTAATACTTTGCGCGCGCGCTCCTTTTCCAAGAATGTGTCATCTATGTCTTTTAGAAAAACTTTATGCCGCCCGAATTGGTAATCAGCTGTAGCGGGCAGTAACTGCTTGCAGATCTGTTTGGTGATTTGACGGCAGTCGATGTCGGGCGTGGGCGTGGGTGCGATTGCGGGCAACAGCAAGCGGTAGCGCTCGACGAAGTCCTTATAGCTGTGGCGTATGGGATAGCCAGCGTGACGTATACGTGCCGTCTCCATCATGCCGGAGTAGCGTAGCTGACGCACGCATAGCTCGCGGTCGAAAAGCTGTAAAATATGAAAGTGAAATTAGTTTATTCTCGATTAAAAACAAAAAACTGCTTTATGCTTTATGCTCACATTAGGTTTCTTATCCTCATTCGGTTTAATACAACGTATAAAGAACGGGTGCGCTGCAGCGAGTGTACGCATAAGCAGGTCCAATGAATTGCGGAACTTCACCGACAACGTCAACTGTTTCTTTATTGTGTCGTAAGGCATTTCCATTGGAAAGATATCGACGAGAAATTTATTTTTAGATTTACCAATCATTTCACGTAAATCCATGCTGAACGAATCGCGATTCTTTTCCAGAAATCCATTCGGGTTGTACATCACTACGCCAGCATAGTGGCGTATGCCAAAGAGCGAATCTTGATTGGATTTTGGTTTCACATAAATCGAACGATTGCCATGTTGTACGTGCAGTTTCTCGAGCAGTGTGTAATCGGTGCCTGCGGAGTTGAATTAAATTTATTGACTTAATTAAAAATATTGGTTTAAGTCATTGGATATATAGTAGATATATACGATATTATATACTTAGATATATTAAGCATAGAAATCTTATTTTACCTTTATTAAGGGTGGAAAGTGAGAGATCGGCATGCAATTTCGACAATATACATATGTATGTGCATGCATATAAACTGTTTTGTAAGATATTATTTCTTATTATTTTAAAAATCAAGGATACCAATTTTTCGTATTCTAAAAAATTGATAGCAAAGTCAAGGGCTATTGAACATCAAAGTAGTACCCGAAAATACTGGACAGTCAAAATAACTAGATACGAATAAATACGTGCTAATGTTTCGATACCGAAAAACGACGTTTGAAAAAAAAAACTTGCGAGAAAAGACGAGTAAAAACCTTCGGCGAAGAAAGACGCGTAAAAAAAGATTTATACCTGGCCAAGGACTCTTGCTTCAGCATCTCTTTGTGGAACTATCGGGACTATTTCAGGGGTTTCGGAATTGTCGGAACTAACTTTTTTTAGGCTTTTCGGGATTGTGAAAACTTCGTTGAAATTTTCGGGAATATATCGGGATTTTCAGGATTGTAGAGACTATCTGGGGATTCTGGGAAGCATTTGGAAGTTTTCGGAACTACTTCGGTATTTTCAGTACTAGATACTTCAGGACATTCAGTAATCCTTCGGGGTTTTGAGGGCTATTTGGGGATTTTAAGGATTTGAAGGTATTCTCGGGATTACTTTTGCATACAAAATTTGGTGAAGTCAAAAATACTAAGTACTTGTGTACACGGTATTTCGTAACGTCAAATTATCTAAATACTTTCACACTTAGTATTCGGTTCTCGGAAAAAAGTAAGTACATTTGCTCATTTTCGTTGTTGGTGTTTCCGACAGGGTAGGAGTGTGATGTAATGTGGAACGATTTTCCGTCATCCCTTGTCAAATTTGGCTTGGAGACAAACCGGTTTCGGCGTTGTGCCATCTTCAGGGTCATTTTTCGTTCGTGAAAAGGTATTTAGCACATTTAAGCAGGGATCACAAGATTTATGCGTTTGTGCAGATTTGGCTATTTTCACCGTTACAGAGTGGAGTTGTTTTGAAAGCTTTTACTAAGCTACTGTCATTCCCGATACAAATTTCAAGCCAACACTAATCCATGATTGCCAAATGTACAAATGTACAAATCGTGTGATCCCTGCCTTGGGCCGTTTGTTCACGTAGGTTTTAAAATTTATCTGCCTTTTAAACACAAATTTTGTTGTGAAAAATGTGTTTAAATGGCAGATAAATTTTAAAACCTTCCACTAGCGGCCGCGGTGGTGTAGTGGTTAGCAGTGCGCGCAGAGCCCGGGTTCAAGCCCTGGTCAAAGCAACATTGAAAAAAAATATAGAAAAAATCATTTTTCTTAACAGGGGCATTTTTCGAGCAGGGACCGAACATAACCGTTATTGATGAAAACTGTCATGGAAAAATCCACTACGAAGGAAATGTTCTACAACTAAGTGATACCTACCAATCGATTTCTTTTCTTACCGAGACACACACTGCTAGTTTTTAAATTACAAGAAAAAATCATAACCACGTTTTATACAAAAAAAAAATCATGTCCCGTTTAAAAATGTCCAAATTGTACATACATACATATGTCCCGGTTTTACTACAAGTAATACCAATTTCTCAATGAAAAAAATTAGTAGGAGTTATTAAATATTAACTCAAAGAGGTATGTCCAGTTTTTATTATTTACATATGTTTAGTTTTTCAATGACAAAATCTGCAAAAAAAAATCCGCATTCCATTCTTAATTGACTAAATATTTATGTCCAGATTTAGAACTAACAAAAATTCATGCCCGGTTTTTAAAAAACAAAATTTATGTCCGGGTTTTAATTGCCAATAATTTATATCCAGTTTCTTAATAAAAATAACCGTGTGCCCAGATCTTAAATATCTACAAAATATTTCCAATCTTTAATTATGAAAAATGATGAACTGAACACTTTGAAGATTTGTGTCCAGCGAGCAATTTAGCCGTAGAGCAAAGGGTTAAACAAATTTTAAAGAGTTAGAGTATTCAACCCTGGAAACCTACTTATGCTTATTTGGCTTTTTTTTTAAGACTATGTGAAAGCGTCAAGAAAATATTAAAAAACTTTATATCAAAAATTTTATGTCGCACTATATATATATGTAATTATATAGAAAATTTTAATCAATACCAAAAAAAAAAGTATATTTCTTGCCAGGGTTAAGGAGACTTAAAATAGGGTTCAACGAGTATGAAATACATATTTTTGTATGTAACGGGTTTTATGAACAAAAAAAACCCCATTAGTAGACGAAATAACTGTAGCTAATAACGCCAAACGTCAGTTCATTTATGACACAATTAGAGTTTATATCAAGGTGCATTTAACAAGGTGATGTTGGGGCGACAGCTGAGTTTTTCGCCGTGAAAAGCATTACTTAAAAATGAGGTGTTTGTTAGTGTAATCTTTTACTTATATACGGCTAACACCACCTTGTTAAATACGCCTTGGTTTATATAAAGAAAAAAATACCGGAACGCTATGTTATTCCAATACCAGCCGTGATAGCACTTGCGGCAAGCTCACCAAATTTGGTCGTCCAAGAATTCTTTCAGTGGGGTTTTTGAAGTTACAAACTCTTTAAGCCCTAGGGAGAACGAATGTCTAGAAATCAAGAACTTATCGCAAGAAATTTTATTCAAAAAGCCTTGGAAAATGCCATAAATTGGTATTAAGTATTATTTACATAAAATACTGCAGTATTTGCTAAACCAGTCGAAGAAAATTTTTAAATATTACACAAATTCCACGTGCGACGCGTTGCGACGTGCAAATCACAGAAATCATTATCTTTGCAGAGAATAATAAATTCTTATTAATTTTTAGAATGACATTTTAATATTAACGGTATCATATATTCATTATCATATGACTGGCATTAAATTGTTCGAATAACAAATAAACCACAGCAACTATCTACGTAAACACTAGTTTACAACAATTTTGGACATCACAGCATTTTGAACCTTAAAAAGTGAAGAGAGTGAAGTCATTTTTTATTTTTATACAACGTTTGTGTGTATGTATGTATGTACATTAGGGTGGTCCAAAATAAGTAAAGTCGGAATNAAGCATTTTGAACTTTAAAAAGTGAAGAGAGTGAAGTCATTTTTTATTTTTATATAACGTTTGCATGTATGTATGTACATTAGGGTGGTCCAAAATAAGTTAAGTCGGAATTTTAATGCCCTCATCCCCTAGGATTGTTCCATATCGAAAAAAATATATATTAGTTTTTTTTTNTACCTTATCCCCTAGGATTGTTCCATATCGAAAAAAATATATATTAGTTTTTTTTTGACATCAAAGAATGTTTAGAGGTGACAAAACTCTGGTTCTCTTGAGGACACTTCAAGTAACAATACTCATGTTTTAATACTAAAGATTTTTTATCTTTCCCCCAATTGCATTTTCTGGCATTTTCTAGAGGTTTTGGCGGACCTATAAAATATAGTTACTATGAAGAAATGATTAAATAAATAATTGGGTATTATTATTAGGCATCTAATGAAGAGCAACAGAGTTTTCCGATCGAAAAATATTGATTTTCAAGCATTCTATACCAATTCTACGAATCGTTGTTTTTTTTACATAAAATACATGGCAAATTTCATAATAAAAAAATAAGGGTATGTTTTTTTGGGTATAGTATAGAACAATCCAAGGAGGTGAGAGTATAAAAATTCCGACTTTAATTTTTCACATACATTCTTGGACCACCCTAATGTACACGCACATGACGTAGTTTTATTGCTATCACTGAAAAGATTTCACAAGGTATTAATTAAATGTTTTTGATAAAAACTCTACTTTAGTATTTATTAATTAACATTTATCTTATAAGTTACATCTACAATAATAGTAGTGTCGGCGAATTTCAAGAATCCAAAATTTCTACGTATTTAGTTTTAACCAATTGTTATAAGTAGTTACTTCAGCTATTATTCAGCTATTCCTAGCTATTTTCCTAGGTGAAATAGGTGTAGCATGGGATCTTCCTTAAAATATTTACATCATGGGGCACCGATGATGAAGATATTGCTGAGAATTTCAAGATACAAAAAATTATGGGTCGCTACTAGGGTTTAAAAACATTTTATTTTTTTTTTATCGAAATTTTTAAAAAAAGTAGAATTTGATCAGCTATAACTCTGCGAGTTTATGAATTTATATGAATAAGTTTCAATAATATATACAAGTTGTCAGATTCCAGTTCAAAATTTTGCAGATATTTTGCGATTTTTTTTTTAATTCCAATTTTCTCAAACCCTGGTAGCGACGGTCGGTTAAAAAATACGAAACGGGAAGTGTAGTGTTGTTAAGTGGAAAAACTTCTCTATTGTGAATTGTTGATCGGTAAGTGTTTAGGGAAATTTAGTTTTCTTTATATACATTAGGGTGCCCATCGAAAATGCTTTTTTTGGAAATTTCAAGACCCTACCCGCCCAATTTTATTCGTTTTTATGAGAAACATTCTTGCCTATTTTATAGATTTTTAAAGGTCATTTAGACCTGTCACGACCTGTCGATTTAGGTCAGTAAATAGGAATTTGTAGATTTAAGAATTTTTGAATGACTAGTTTTGATTCGATTTCAAAGGTCGAATATGATCTGAAAACAAGATATATAGGCCTTCAAAATGGTATATAACAATGTATTGTCGGACTAGGCTTGTTGGGCTTTTTATCGAGTAAATTAAAAAAGACCCAAATTTCCCTTAATTTTTTAAATTTTGACCGTCGACGATTTCCACAATTTCAAAATATGGAGTACTATCTAAAATTTAGTCTATTTCCAAATAAAGTGATACCTCATTTATTGCAATCGCATACAAATTGTCGAATTTAGGCGAATTTTCTTAAATACGGCCTTGAATTTATATATGTGTATGTACCGGAATTTCAGATTTTTTGAGCAGTGTAGCTAAAACATTCATCAATATTTATTCAAAATTGATATATGCAATCGCTCTTTAGCAAAAAAAAAGTGGTTTTTCAAGAAATTTTAGGAAAATGGGGTTGGCACCGCCCACTTACATACATGATATATGCGTATCTCAAAAACTGCTCGACCGATCTCAACCAAATTTGGTAAACACATTGGGCTTAGGCTTCTTAAGCGCCATATTGGAAATTTTTGAAATCGAAAAAAAAAACCACGGGCTCTACCAACGTAACGGTTATTTCAAAAAACTCAAAGCTAGCTATATTTTAGGAGGAGTAGGTTTTGTCCGATTTCAAATATATTCAAGACGATGTTTAAGGAGGCCAAGCACAATGTGTATACCAAATTTGGTCAAGATCGGACAATGAAAAGCGAAAATTTCCAGTGAATAGTTAATAAACCAAATATTACAATAAAATAAAAAAAATTTAACTTTGGATCTAAAATTGCCACGCCAATTTCTGAAATATTCTTGGATTTGAAAAAAGTTGCTGAACAAATGTTGTTAAGAAAATTATATTTTGCCGAAATCGACAATACAATCTTCACTTGGTTAACTTTAGCCTTAACCCTGGTACACTAATCATATTTTTAATACGTAAACATTAACTATTGGCGTTCCAGGGTTAAAACTGAACCGCCCTTTTCTATGGGTTTATCGCCTTAAACAAACATTTTCCTGAGCAAAGACTTTTTACATACCTTTAGGAAATTTCGATTCTTCATCTATTAGGGACATAATGTTCACTGATTTTAAGCCGATTAGGTCCAATATTTCTTGATTATCCTTAAAATCAATATGTTTCCATTTTATGCTTTCCTGTTCATATTCAGCTTGTTCCATCTAAAATAAAATAAATAAAGCAATTTATTGAAGATTTTATATAATGTATGCATGTATATGGTATGTATGTATGTATGTATGTTTATGAAAAAGCTTCTCATAAAAAAACCATCTACCATTGGGTGGCAGCGTATAATTTTTGGTACCCCCTATTTATGTAATAACATTAATGCGAACACCGCAAATTGAAGAAAAAGCTTGGCCGAGCTTGACAAAAATATGAGCGCCAAATATTTAATTTAATTTTACTATTCTACCTACTTTGTTCAGTTCGCAAGAAATAACATCCCGCTGTGTGTGCCCACGCCCAAACTACAAACGGTTAGAAACTAAAAATTATATCCATTTGATTTCCACTTTGGGAATAGTTCAGCGCTGTTTCATAACAATTTCGTGACTAGGTTAAAACAATCCTGAACGATCAAGAATTAGCCCCAAGATTGTATGGTTCTTAAGATGAATTGGTTCTTAAAATAGCCATGAACATATTCCAAGTCTTGAGATGGCCCCGAAAAAAACCCTCACTATTTCCAAAATTATCCCAAACTAGCCCCGAAATATTCCTGAAATAGTTCTGAAGTATTTCCGAAATGGTCGAAAAAGTCGTGAACTTATGCCGAAATGTTTCCGAACAAGTCTTGAAACGGTCCCTAAATGGTCGCTTATTAGTCCCAAAATGATACGAACTAGTCCAAAACTTGTACTAAAATAGTCCTGAACTAGTCCCGAAACAGTTCTGAAGTAATGCTGAAATGTTCCTGAAAAAATCCAGAAGTAGTCCGGATTGGTCCTGAAATAGTTCTGTTAGGGCCCTAAACGGTCGAAGAACATTGAACTTGTCCTGAAGTGATCTCGAACAAGTCTTGAACCGGCATGTAATTGCTCCCAATGAAAATAGTACGGAACTAGTGACAAAATGGTCCTCAAATCGTCATAAAAAAGGTTCCGAAATGGTCGTGATGTAGTTTCGAAAAGGTCCCGAAACGGTTCCGAAGTGATGCCGAACAAGTCACGAAGTGGTCCTACACTAATCTCGAAATGGTCTGGAATGATCATTCGTACATATAAGAAGCAATTACAGATTTTATGCTGGGTGAACGCAAGGTTTACCCATACCGGGGCTTAGATGTTTACACATAAAAAATTAAATTTGCAAAATTTCTTTCGAATATTAAATCAACTTACCTTAAAAATATGCCGCACAAAGAATTGTTGTAAATTTTCATTAGCATAATTAATGCACAACTGCTCAAAGCTGTTATCCACAAAATTCTCGAAACCGAATATGTCCAACACACCAATAGTATTCAACTCTTTAGATAGCTTATCCTTCGTGTCGATTGTTGCATTTATGCGCTCCACGATGCGTACAAAAATCGCGCCATACAGTGACTTCACAAACGCATCTCTACCCTCGAGGGTCATTTCGCGTGAAAGACTCGTCACTACACGCTCGCCATGTACGAAGATCGTTTTGCGGATTAACGCATTGGCAAGCGCTTGCTTTGTAACGCCTAACAGTGAGGCCACACGCTGTAAATTTAGCAAATCCGTAGCCTCAGTGGCGTCCATATTTTGTACTACTGTTGCCTTAAAAGACATATTACCCAAATGCAGAATAGCAGCCAAGAGACTAAGTATGCTCCAAACTTCTTCGGGTCGGAAAGAGAGCACTTTCATGGCAGCGCGTATATCAGCAAAATCTTTCGCATCATTTTTTCCATCCAATCGATGGCAGCCGCCTTGCGCCAAATAGTGGTATTTGTCCGGAGATGTCTCCAACAATTCCAAGCGTGTCAACTCAGGCTTACTCAGACCGGCCAACATACAGTAGAAAATGTGATAGTTGCGCTCATCGCGCGACTGCGCTACTATACGCGATTTCTCCAAAAGATATTGCTCGATCTTCGCACCCTGTATTGCGCCAGCGTCGGTGAAGCGTATCTCTATGTATTTGCCAAAGCGTGATGAGTTATCGTTGCGCACTGTCTTCGCATTGCCGAATGCCTCCAAAATTGGATTCGCCTCAATTACCTGCTGCTCAATCCACGATTGCTTGCCACTAATGGCAGCCAAATACTGTAGTATGAGCTTGGTGCTCTCAGTCTTCCCAGCGCCCGACTCGCCGCTTATCACAATGCACTGATTCATGCGTTCGCGCTTCATCTGTTGGAAGGCATTGTCGCTGATGGCGAATATGTGGGGTGGCAGCTCGCTAATCTTCTTGGCGCGATACAAGGAGATCTCGCGATTTGTGTAAATTGGCAGCTTTTGGTATGGGTTAATGGCAATCAGCATGGAACCGGTGTAAGTCTGAATGGAGATAAAATATTTTTGTTATGACAAAATAAAGTTATTTTTTTTTTTCATTATATTTTATTTAGTATAATATTACTCACATAAATCAGCCGCTTTGCATAGCGCATCTGTAGATTCCTCAAAATCGCATACTCCTGCAAATCGCCCAATGTAATCATATCATCGACGCCTTGCTGCGATGTGATATGCATCGCTTTGAGTACATCCTCAGCCGGCACCCAAAATTGTTTACCTTCGTCATTGGCGATAAGGGTACGTGCCTTCTCCGTACGTATAACTCGTGCACCAAACGGTACCGCAAATTCGTTGTCGTCGGCATTTTGTGGCTTCACCCACACACATTCACCCTATTTGAGTAGGATTAAAATGAGAAGAGCAGGGAAATAAACACTTGCATTATTGATTGAATTACGCAAAGGTGAGGTTCGTTTGAGTATTTTTAAAATGGTTTACATTTACATTCACGAGTACCTGCACATGTCTGCATAAAAATATTCTGTTTTAGCTTTTCAGACAGATTTATCAGTTGACAGACTCGAGTTAATTATACCAAATAAGCACTTGACGTGTACGAGTGGTTGCTCATACGCCAAGGGGGTTTATACTTTTTAGTTGGGTGCTGACATGAGTGTGTATGCAGGTAGTTTACACATATACATATGTAAGTGTGAGTGGGTGTGTGCATTTATACGAATGCGATTATTCATAGATGCAAAAAGCTTCAAATTGGATTTCCTGCATCAAAGCAAATTTTTGATATCAGTTAATGTCCTTGTGGTTAAAGAGATAATTTTTTATTTTTTATAACCAACTGCAAAGTTTAATTATCATTTGTAGTAGATTGTGGTAACTAAAGGAGGATATGAAATGTTTTATTTCAATATTATTAATATTTCTGGAAAAAACTGCATAAATGGTAGTCGCTCCTTTGCTTGCTGGATCATTTCTACCAATAACCATTTCCAGTAAAAACTTTTATTTAAAAAATTTGGTCAGTTCATTAGATTCGCCCAGCGAAAAGTTGACGTTGAAATCTCCTGCGAGAATTACAGGTCGGTCTTAACAGTCTACATATCATTATGTTCATCTTTATCATTCATCTTGATCTTGATCTTGATCTGGGTATTGATCCTGATCTTGATCTTGATCTTGATCTTGATCTTGATCTTGATCTTGATCTTGATCTTGATCTTGATCTTGATCTTGATCTTGATCTTGATCTTGATCTTGATCTTGATCTTGATCTTGATCTTGATCTTGATCTTTATCTTGTTCTTGATCTTGTTCTGGATCTTGAGCTTGATCTTGATCTATAGATCTATAGATATATCAACTTTTACTCGAGTTATCGTGTACGCAGACGGCCGAACGGACAGACAGCCACCGCTTAATCGATTTCTTTTTTCATTCTGTCACACATGTCGACTGTGTAAACCCAGCTTATGGCAAACGGTTGCCAAATGTCGCCAGCGTTGCCAGCATGAATTCAGTAAGCGCCCCAACATATGCACGAAATATATAAATTAGTGAAAAATTTACTGTTACATGCTGTCACAATTAAGAAAATGTTTATCAAAATTTATGAGCATGTAAAATTGATGTTTTTAATAAGGAATTCTAGTTTTTTTTCCTAATTATGGCCTTATAACAATTTTACTGAGCCTGAGGCCGTTTTTCTTATGAAAAAATAATCAATCTCAATAAAATTGTTGTAGTTTTAGAATCGAGTCGAGACCCACCTGTAACTCTTCGGCGACCCACCGGTTGGGAACCGATGTTCTTTATATGCATTCCTCGGACAACGTCGAGTCCTCTGCTACTTTTGGATATGAGTAGGATTTTCGTACTTGAAATTTGAGAACAATAAAAGTAATACCAAATATTTACATGTGCATACCCATGTGTATGTATGTATGTAAACATTTATAATTATCTAAACAAAAATTTCTGCATTACCATCGTGGTTAGATAAGAAAAGCTTAAATTGCCATTAAAGGGATCTTCGTTTAATTGGCGCCCGCCGAATATTTTTATCAAATAGGCTTGCCTATACAAATGTAAGGAGGGGTGCGTTGGTAAATATATATGATAATAAGCACGCATGACTGGTACATAATACAAAGTGCCCTTAAGCCCCAGCCATGCATTTACGTAATTTCCAAAAACAAAAAAAAACAAAAATAGAATGGTATGGAAGTATACGAGCATTTACATATTTGAACACTAAACAAGCCCATGCAAAGGTAAACAAATTTCACATTAGCAATTTTATAAATAAATATATGTATGTACGAACCACGCCACAAAGCCAAACATGGTGGGGCAGCGCCGCAAATCTGCACTTGGCAGTTTGTATGCAAATAGTGTATGGAACGAAGTACTAAGTATTTTAACGTAAATCAGTAAACACATTTGCAAACTCATTCGCTGTCTAATAAAATATAAAAGAAGTACCAAAACGAATTCAGTTACAAGAAAAAAGTAAATTGGAAATAAAAATGACTGATAATAAGCTGAGCTTTTGCACGTTGCGATAAGATTGGCGAACTACTCGATGTGGCGACGACACCGACAAACTAATTAAAAATCTAAGCGGCAAAAAAAAATGTTGGCTTCAGCTTTAAATCAGTGTAATTTCTTTGTTTGCGTTCGCATATTTTAGATAACCGCTTTTATCACCGCTTCTGTCTTTTAAGTCTGCAAGTTCTTTGACCATTAAGCGTTGGTTTATAGAAATATATTTGTAGAAATCTTGATACCAAATCGCTTTCAAGTGTTTAATTGAATTTTTCAATTTTCAGGCACTTTTTAAATTGCAAAATTTTTATTCGCAATGATCTCTGTTGCCGCATTTGCCTGGACGATGAGAAGATGGATTCACCTGTACACTCAGCTGGTACAACTCCCGGTTTGCTAAACTCAACCTCAATATATCCAACGCCTTGTTAAGACACGACACTCGAGACCAAATAAATTGAATGGGCTCTAAAACTGCATACCAAAAAAAATTTCTACAAATTCTGACAAAAAGTTTGAAATTTTTGCTGAAAATTTTGAGATTTTTTTTTTTAATTAAAAATTTATATTTAAACAGTTTATATTATAGAATGACTAACTTTTTATTCAGATTAAAAAAAAAATATGAAAAACATTACGTATATTTAAAAAAAATATCACTACGGAAACTTTTTATGGTGTATATTTTTTGTATATGTATATTTTTTGTACATTTTGTATGTATATTTTTGTATGTATATGTATATTTTTTGTCCTCGCCCTTTGCTATTCTAACAACGTCACTTAGTGTCTCCAAACCTTCGGTAACTGAAAAATCGGTTTAGATTTTTTCCAGTACCCGTATGGCAGTAAACCCCTGCGCCTCCGCAAGCCGCTTCTAAATTTTATTCAAAATACTTAGATTTTGCTTACGATGCAATTTTTGTATAATTAATTTTCCGCAGCGCAAGTTTCGAATTTGGGCTTTTATTTTTAATATTAAAATTTTGTTAAAATTTTAAATATTGTCTTTTAGCAGAAAAAAGGCGATTTCCATAAAGTCCGTTCTCTGGTAATCGATATCACTGTATACTATATTTCCAAAAAAAGATACCGTCGAAAGCGTTGCCAACATTTAAAATGCATATAAATTAAATTTTTTACTAAATGCTTACGAAACAACTTTATACTTAATAGCTTAAAATACTGGTGATTTACACTGCTCACATNCATGCAATTTTTGTTTAATTAATTTTCCGCAGCGCAAGTTTCGAATTTGGGCTTTTATTTTTAATATTAAAATTTTGTGAAAATTTTAAATATTGTCTTTTAGCAGAAAAAAGGCGATTTCCATAAAGTCCGTTCTCTGGTAATCAATATCACTGTATACTATAATTCCAAAAAAAGGTACCGTCGAAAGCGTTGCCATAAATAAAAATTTTTACTAAATGCTTACGAAGCAACTTTATACTTAATAGCTTAAAATACTGGTGATTTACACTGCTCACATTAACAACCGTGTTTCTTTTTCTTTTTGCTTGTTTTTTTGTATGGGTATGAAGTCATGCCTCTTTCTTATCGAATAGCAGGTGGCTAGTAGCTAGCGCCGATTGTTGTACAAAAACACATTAATCAAAAGTACCTTAAGAAGTTAATAAAAAAAAANTTACACTGCTCACATTGACAACCAGTTCAGTGTTTCTTTTTCTTTTTGCTTGTTTTTTTTCTGTTTATGGGTATGAAGTCATGCCTCTTTCTTATCGAATAGCAGGTGGCTAGTAGCTAGCGCCGATTGTTGTACAAAAACACATTAATCAAAAGTACCTTAAGAAGTTAATAAAAAAAAAAGCTGGACCCGCTAAACAATTAATTAATGACAGGAAATATATGATTACATAGTTAGGCGTTTAGACATTTCTAGTGACTACAGTAAAATCCGCTAAAGTGTCTCGCCAAAAAGTTTTTTCAGAGGTTCTGAAACAGTAAGTAAGATAATTAAAAGTGGAAGTGTATAAGTAAACTAGTAACGGGCGCAAAAGAAACTTCGGAAGTCAAGCGGGTTAGGTATTTCAGTAAGCAGCAGTTAAGCGGGTTTCCCAATAAAATTGAGTAGAAATGCATGCGAGTATGTTATGCACAACCATATGTATTTACTGACCATTTTATATCTAAATATAAATATTGAACGCAATCAACGCTTCGCAAACAAGTTGTTAAAAAATACATATTTACATACAAATGTACACATGTATGAAACAGAGAGCAA
Organism: Rhagoletis zephyria; assembly: GCF_001687245.7. NCBI lineage: Eukaryota > Metazoa > Arthropoda > Insecta > Diptera > Tephritidae > Rhagoletis > Rhagoletis zephyria. The sequence goes on from NW_016159549.1 coordinate 80,459, forward strand.
ACATTTCAAGTATCGGCTGTTAACATATACAGTTATATTAGAAAGGAATATGCCTTTGACAAAGCCAATTGGAATAATAAGATACAACAAAAATCTTACAGTAAAAAAATATCTACATTAGGGCGGAGTAATTTAATTTCGAAAAAAGCGTATGGCATATTCGAATTCTACGTTCGATTCAAAAATTACGTTTGAAATTAAAAAAAAGAAATCTGTGTATTATAATAATTTCTGACTGAAGTTAACTTTTCATTTACAAAATTTTGTGTGTTTCTTTACATTTAAGAAACTACTTCACAAAACCTGGAAAATAAAAAATTTTATTCAAAATTTTTTGGCATAATGAGAAATCCATTTCGACCAAAAAAGTTACAATATGTATACTGCTTTTTCTTTTGAACATTGGGAGGTTGGAACTTTTTGGTATATATTTTGTTTGTTCGCCATTTTTGCATAGAATGAATCAAAGAAATGGTATTTGCTAAAACTTTCTTCCAAAATTTCGCTCCGAACAAATTACTCCGCCCTAATGTACATACTAGCTTATACCCGTGGGTTTCACCTCACATTCTTAAACAAATATAAAAAATTATTTAACAGTGTTATATCTTATTTCTGTGCTTATTTTGCTATAGCTGTCTATTTTTTAAGCGAACAAGGCTGTTTAAAACTATGAAATTGTAGAATATCTAAGTTTAGCGTAAACCGCTTCCAGGGATATGTCGTGTGAACGTGTAATCTTCTGGCAGGTGCCACACACGCTTTTTAATATTTCAGTTATAAAATACCACTTAGCGACAGTGGGTAGCTAAATGCTTCCCGAGATGTGCATCATGAGAATTCTGAATTATATGGCAGATGCTGGCAGCTGCTTCCCGATTAAATTACATTTTTTTTAAATTACAAATTTTAATATTTTTTTTTTTGAGTGCTGACCCCATGCGACCAGTAACGAAACATTTTTTGGGGGAGGTAAATTTTTATTTTTTTTCACCAGTAGGTATTTTACGAGTGGACGCGACATTGTGATTTTATTCGCTGGAAGGTATCATCCGCAACAATGTCGATCCCAAAATTATCCAAGGATCAAAAAATTTTCCCAGAAGGACATTAAAAAATCAACATACTTGTTTGGAAACATTAATTATATGAAAATAAAGAGAAAATTTCAAATAGAGTAGTAAGTTATAGATCTTAAAAAGCTAACAAAATACTAAACGGTTTTTAATATAAACTTATGATTCAGCGCTTGATATGAGATGTCAATCAATATATTATAGATAGCGATTGACATAAATGTCGCTTGTATAGAAATACTAAATAATAAGCATGACATTTATAATTTTAGCAAAAAAGTGCTGCGAATTGCGAAATAAGTATTATGAATGACGTTGGATTGAGACAAAATATTATATAACTGGCAGACTCGGTGGACTTCGTCCCGCCCGAAATTAATTAAAAACAAGTAATTTTTAGCAAAAAAAACCGACTTCAATTCTCATATAAAATATATATATATATATATCTCATGATCCACTAATCGGATCTTAACCAGATTAGTACGAGACCACCTCTGAGACACTACCTTTCCGATGCAAAAAGAAATACCGAAATCGGTTGACGTGGCCCAAAGTTATGCGGTAACATACATAAAAAAATAAAATAAAAAAAAATATTCCGACGAACTGATAACCTCCTCCATTTTTGGAAGTCGGTTAAAAACGTGCAACAATCATCAGCAAAAAAAAAAAATTATTAAAAATCGTCGCGCCGATTTTTGAGCCGCTTGGAACTTGCACTTTTTTAGATTAAAATTGTATGTAATTTAGATTAAAAATTTCGAAATTTTGATGCAAAGTTAAACTTTCCCAAATTTTGTATAAGGTATGAAATTTTTGTGTTGGTGTTGGTTGATTTTTCCGACAGGGTGGTAAGATGAAATGAACATAAATTAGGGACAAATCTCGAACCAGACAGAACGAAAAATGACACTGAAGATGGCACAACGCCGAAACCGGTTTGTCTGCAAACCAAACTTGACAAGGGATGACGGAAATTCGTTCCAAAATAAA